>NC_057795.1:369687170-369894198 GCF_018294505.1 Triticum aestivum | reverse complement strand
TGTGTGTGTGTGTCAGATATTGAGCGAAAACAAACCTAAGGAGAGAAATGGGTATTCACGAAGAGATTGTGCGGGCCTTGAGGTGGGCAGGGGCCGAGTGAGGGTGTCAAAATGTGCGTGTTGATGCATTTGTTGTATGCGATCGTGCGAGGGACGGACGAATCGATAGAGATGGTTGTTGTGTTACGGATGCTCCTCTCTCTCTCTCCCTCTCTCTCTCTCTCACACACACACAAACACACACACACACAAACACAAGTAAACTAGAAGACCGTTCTCTCATGTATACACAACGTATCGGCATCTGTCTATGTCTCACTCATGCATGATCGTTTGCACATTCACACCTCTCTATGTCTGTATCACACGCACACCATCTCCACGTTGCCCTTCCGCCACAACACACATATGGACACATACACATGTTCTCTCTCAGTCACACACACAAAATAAGTATTAAAAAAACTAGGGCGCACCTAAAACATCCAAATCCAAATAAACACAAACTGGAGCTAAATTCAAATATATGGAAATATTGCAGCGTCAAGAACTTTCCCAGGAAAAAAAAGTTGAGTAATATTCGAGGATTGTTTTCACACACACAAAAAGGTTCGGTGGATGTCCTTCGAGCGCGACACGGTGACGCACCATTCGATCGACCGCGCGGCCGCGGTTCACGCGCTTGCATAGGATTCCGTACCGTGGCTGTGGTACTAACTTCAAAAAAAAGCGCTGCCTAAGTCTAATGCTTACATGTACTAGTACGGTTTTCTTTTAAGTTTGACCAACCTCATATAAAACTAAAGTAAGCTCCCATACGAGCACTCATCAATATGCTGCCGCCGCCGTTGTGCATGCCGGCGCCTGCCTGCTCCGGCCAACAATTTCTCGCCCATCACCGCCATGTCACGGCCATCCCAGTGCCATGAAGCCGAAGGCTTGCCCTCTCACGTCGTCTGCAGTCCCTCCTTGCCATGCCGCCACGCTGCCAAGCACGTGAGCAGCTGGTGGAGCTGCGTCTATGCATGCAGCGTACGAAGAGGAGGACGAGCGCGTGCTCCGGCACGCCGGCGAGGAGGAACTAGCGTGTCATTGTCGTCACCGCCCGTGTGGAGGAGGCGCGCATGGTGGCTGTCGCGGCGGAAGCCGGTCGCGCGCTCGTCGAGCCCGTAAACCGGGTGCGGACACGGAATCTACCTTCAAGACCTTGAATGCCACGTGGATCCTGCAATCTGAAGGAGCAATTTGGGTCAGTCAACTCATGTGAGCCGTTTGATGCAACATGGATGGCTAGAAGGGCTTCTTCCACCTCTTCTGTCTTCTTCTTCCTTTGCTCCCTCGAACTTCTTTCACAAATCGACTGACCCAAATTATACTACTAGTACGAACATATTAAGTACAGTGGGAACACGAAGGTACGAGCAGTAGTACCAACTGCAAGAAGAACAGTAGTAAGACATAGTACTAGTACTACTCTATGTACTAAACAGTTCAAATAACGAGAAAGAACATAAACATAGTTCTGTTGGGGCCTCAGCACAACACACCCTTGAAAATAAACTAAGCAACTAGTCAGCTTGACACTGCAGTAGAACCAGCATGAGCGACGACACTGCCACCTACTCGGAGTCTGAGTCCACGTCCTCGACTTCGTCCTCGTCCCTCTTCCTCTTCTTCTTCGCTAACGCTTCTTTGCTTGAACCGGACACTGGGCTCTGCTTCTTCATCCAACCAATCTAGATATTTAAACAAAGGTAGGCATCCATTGTTGCGTAAAGGATGTGATCTTCATTTAATGTCTTCGACTCCCATGCATGATGAAACTCGTGATGAGGTTTCTTCAGTTTAGCGTACGAAGGATCAGCATTGAAGGTTGAGAGGAGGACACCAGGCTTGCCTTCTGGAGATCGAAGGGCTGGCCTACAACAAGACCTATCCGACGCAGGACTTCTTTGTCGTTCTTAAAGCCTACAGTAATGAATTTCACTCTTTTGTCCTTGAGGAAGTTCTTAAAATCCTGGCACTCAACATCAGCATGGCATATGTGGTAGACCAAGCAAACATTATGTACGCAAACCTGGATCATGGCGGGCTTCTTCCTCTCTTCGTCCTTTAGATCCTTCTCTCGTCTCAGGACTGTGGTGTACTCAACATCTAGCCCAGCGACCCACTCATCCGTTGAACTATTGAACATGCGTAGGAAGCGAGCAAGCCATGCTTTCACCGTCGTGGATCCACATGTGTAGATGACGATGAACTGATCGCCGGTGATGGATCTAACCTGGTACTCAGCGGTGACCATGGATATTTGGGAGGCCATGGATTTTGGAGGAGGGTTAGGAGAAGTTGAACTGTTGTACCCCGCAAAAACTGGGAGCGAACTAATGTGAAAGGACGGGACGACTAGGAGCGAACAGATGTGAGGTAGAAGACGGGGACGAGTAGGGTGTGCGAACGACGTAGAGTTGCTGGCTTGCCCCATGGATAAACGGCTGCAAGCCCCCAAAGAGTTCTCGAGAACTATGCGGGACCCACTAGATGTCATGTCTACTAGACCCATATCGTAGGCCTGAAGGTATAGCTTCTGCCTGTTCGCACGCCATGCCGGCGCGTGGATGTAACTTCACTTAATTCCGTCAACCGTCGCGCCTCCCACGACCTTTGCCTCCCTCGCGCGGTCGCGCCCTTTGAGACTTCGACCGGCTAAAAATGAGCAATTTTTTTTGCCTACTCCGCATGCATGATACTCCCTATGTTCCTTTTTACTCCCGTCAACCGTTTGCAAAGTGTTTGACCAAATATATACTTTTTTTAAACACCACCTTATATTAATTAACCAGCCACACCAGTACACTCATTCGATACAATATTCACCACACAGGGCGGTACGTTATTTACAAGAATACCATATAGTCTATTGTCAAAGCTATACTTAGCGATTAAGTGTGCCACCTTATTGGCCGAACGGCTAATCTTTGACAATTTAAGATTGTTGATCAACTTCGAGATGCTCAACGCTTTCATCTTCAGGTCACGTATAGCAGACCTGTCATAGTCCCCTGATGTAAGAGACGCTACCACAAAAGCGCAATCAGTCTCTAAAATTACAGGATTATGAAGAGAAATACCTATGTAGAGACTGGCAATGCAATCCCTAAGCTCCGCTTCCTCCACGCTTTGATAGGCATCAATGAAATCCCACGACCAAATTTATACTAAAAATATCAATATCTACAATACTGATTATAATGAGTATAAGAACTACGTTTTATAATGAGTGTAAAAATATTGATTTGACATTGTGAATGTTGATCCTCCCTCCGTCTAGGTGAGTAAGTCATCTTAGGTTGTGCACCATGACCAAGGAGGAGGGGAAAACGAGAGACATTAATGTTTATTTGCTAATTAAATAGTATTGCATTCAATGAACTAACCACTGCATGTCATGTTTGATAGTCTCGGGTCATTAAAAGCATGCACACCCTCATCTCTTATTGGTTGATATGTCAAGAAACAAGAAACGAGGTAGAAGTTAATGCACCGCGCCTACGTGTTTTGGGATTATTTGGTTATCGTAAGATGACTTACACACCTAGCTATTAGAGTACCACTACCTCCCTTCTAGTTTAAAGGGCTCAACTCAAAAATTTCACCTACTCTTAGCAAGATAGTAGAGGCAGTGGAATAGTTTTTGAAGTCTGCAAAAGTACTCAACTAATGCTGTCGTTCTTCACAAAAAATGTGTTTACCAATGCATGCATGAACACTAGTTAGTCTAACCCCCCTCTCTTCTTTAATTCTTGGCCACATCAGCATGTTTGCTATTCCCGTGTACCAGCTAAGATACCACCATGATGGCTAGCCTTAATCATCGCATGCAATAATTTAGTGCACCTTGAAATATGAACAAGTGTGAGGCGTGTATGTTTTTAATGACTTGAGACTATACCTAGCCCGGCATGCAAGATGACTTATTATGCATCGTTCCCCATACCTGCAGGAAGCCCGTTTGCCTCCAAATCTTTTCCTCTCCATGTGTGGAAACAATATGCCTGCCAAACTCTCCTTCTCCCTCCGGCGATCCCACCACTCCACCCCGTGTGAAAAAATCTGCATGCATGACTCTCCTCCTCCCACGCTCGTCCAATTCATTGTGAGCAGCAATATTTCCACCCCCTTGCTCCCCCGTAATTTACTCCAACAAATATGCCCACATAGCTTTTACTTAACTTCAGGTGCATTGGGTCACTGACATACGGGCCCAGCAGTGTACTGGCCCACATGTCAGTGACACAACTGGACCTGCAGTTAAGTCAGTGCAGCTCAGTCCATATCTTATGTAGGTGTGCCATTGCTCGCTATAAATACTGCGCCTCACACGACATCGCTATCTCCTCCCCCTCACGTTCATGTTCATCGCTATCTCCTCCCCCTCACGTTCACGTTCATCGCTATCTCCTCCCCCTCCCTCTCACGTCGACCACCATGGCATCTCCCCTCCCAAGCCCTGGGAGCCCCTTGCTGCACCGCGCGGACGGTCACACACCGCCTTTCCGTTCCTCGCAGCCACTAGTCGAGGAGGACGGGTCGGCGTTCCGCTCCTCGCCGCTACGCGATGCGTCGCCGTTCCGTTCCTCGCCACCACTAGTCGAGGAGGACGCGTCGGCGTTCTGCTCCTCGCTGCAACGCGACGCGTCGCTGTTCCGTTCCTCGCAGCCACTAGTCGAGGAGGACGCGTCGGCGTTCCGCTCCTCGCCGCGATGCGTCGAGGTGGACGCATCGGCGTTCTCAATCTCGCCGGCACGCGCGTCGGAGAACGCGTCGGCTCCCCGCTACAAGGAGAACGCCGCGCCGCCCGTCGAGCCCCCCAGCCTTGAGGAGCTTTGGAAAGAAATGGATGTCGCCTTGTGGGAGGCTTTGCCTCCAGCAGAGCGCGCCAAAATAGAGGCAGAGAAGAAGGTCGAGGAAGAGAAGCGCACCGCGCAACAAGCTTTCTAGGAGATCTATGTCGCGTCCGAGAGAGTCAAGCAATTGGTTCTTTGGCAGAAGGCTCGTGCGAGGGTCGTGAGGGTGGCCGAGGACGCCCGTGCCGACGTCGTGAGTGCAGTCGGGCCCAAGCACCTCATCTATGCTTGACGGTACATGGACCGGGTGCACGCTTCCAGCCAGGAGGAGTACCTGTTGGCGCTGGATCACCACACCGGTGAGATCGCGCTCGCTCGCCGGCAAGCTGCCAATCATCACCTCGCAAGTTGCAAGGCTGAGGAAGAGGCGTTGTGTCAGCGTGCTGGGAAACGGCCACTCACCAGGGCACTCGTGGCGCGCCGCAAGCGCTTTTGTGAGCGCCGTGGCTTTTAGGAGGAGTATAATTTTTGTTTCGTAAGGCGATCTCATTAGTTTTGGAACGCAAATGATAAATCCCGAACATTCAGGAATTTTTAGCGTCCTTAATTAAGTATGTAAAAGGGAAAGTTTGGAAACGTTGTGTATTATTATGCATTTTGCAAGTACGTGCATATAGCACAAACTTTACTATATACTATCGGACTACACGTCTCTCTCAATATATGCTTGCAGACCGTGCTACTCTCTCCGTCCAGGTCAATAAGTCATCTTTGGTTGTGCACGGTGACCAAGAAGGAGGGAAGACTTGTACACCTAGACGGAGGGAGTACTACTATTACTTATGTACGTGCAAATGCACGTTTGAACATTACGATGCGGTTTTTGTAAAAGTGGAAAAACAGCACTAGTCAAGCTTGTGAAACGATTCAATGCAAAACAAATGAAAAAATGCTCGTTTGATTGTTTACTTTTAGCTTCCTTCTCTATGGTTATTTCTCTGTGCATCGTGACCAAGGAGGAGGAGAAAACGAGAAACGTTAATGTTTATTTGCTAATTAATAGTATTGCATGCAATGAACTAACCATTGCATGTCGTGTTTGATATCTCAAGTCATTAAAAGCATGCACACTCTTTATCTCTTATTTGTTATATGTCAAGAAACAAGAAACGAGGTAGAAGTTAATGCACCGCGCCTACGTGTTTTCGGATTATTTGGTTTTCGTAAGATGACTTACACACCTAGATGCACCGTGCCTAAGTGTTTTGAGTAAGATTTTATCAGTTAAATCTTTGGTCAAAATTTAGCACAAATTACAATGGTGAGGAATAAACCAGGACGGAGTAGTAGTTTAGAAGCCCAAATAAATGAGTGAGGCGCCTTATTGTTACTCTCCACTATGACTAGTCTTGTGGGAAAAGCTGGGGAAGCCGCCAAAAGAACTGGCCCTAGGAGTAGTAGCTAGGGATCGAGCGTGGGAGATGAACCGGAGATAGTAAATGTAGAGAGATGAAATGCAAAAAAGACGGAGGGATGTGATGGTTGCCTCTCCGTTTATTTTACCAGGCCATTTATTACTGGGAGTGGTTGGGTTTTGTGATATGACGGCTTTACTGCCGTGCCACGAGCAGGGTGAGAGGTGAGACTCCTATGCAGCGCCGCCCTCTACACTTGTACTACATCGGTCGTGGTTTATTAGTCCACCATTGAATTTGACTGAGGATTTAACTGACAAAATGTTAGTGCATGTCAACAAAAACTATATCGTTGGATTCGTATTTGAACATAGTTTTGAATGATATAATTTTAGGTGACATGCATCAGTATTTATCGTACTATATTTAATGTTAGTTCAATTTTTGGTCGTACTAATCTATAGTAGTAAGGTGCCCGTGCGTTGCAACGAAGAGTGAAATGCATTGATCGGGGAGTTGTTTATTTTGACAAAGGATGTGGGGATCATCTCATGTGTAACGGGTATCGATAGGTTTCTTCGGATATTATCTCATCTCTAGAGCTCACAAACATCTGGGTGAAATAGATAAAAATGTATCTTTTGCAAACAAAAGTGTTCAACTGTTCAACTTGCATCCAAAACTTGTGAAGAAATAACACTTATTGTGCTTTGCAAGAAATGATCTTTAAGAATTAGTTTTTGAGTATCGATTGTTATACATGTTGGCTAGAGATGACATGTCACTTTCTTATACTCAACAGTTGGCTATACTATTAAGTAATATTAACCATGCCCTTATACACCTAGACCGAGGGATTAAATCAGGATGACTTGCAAGGGGGCAGAGGAGATGTAAGAAATGGTTCATCGTAAGTCTTTCACCAGTACTGTAGTAAAAATTCATACATGGAAGATTCTAGACTAAACCATAAACGGATACACTTTTATTCATGCGCGATACTCCAATAGAGCAAGATCCTGCATGGAAGTCTCCACATTCTTAGACAGCGGATTACATTGAGCGAAGACTAATGATCAACATTTAACTAGATAATGCGTATTTTTTTAGAAGAACAAGGAGGCTCCTCCCCGGTTCCATTATCAAATGAAACCCAAAGTTTCTTACATCAGCTCACTGAGAGGAGCAGTTCAAAGGAAGGACTGCGGCGAAAGCCACTCAAGTTTAACGACAAGCTTACAGAATCAAAAGCGGCAAAGACATGGTCCATAAGCGCCCACACACACACTACATGGTTTCTAAGTGCACTTGATAATGCGTATGTCCAGGTGAACCTCCTTGGAGTCCTCGTGCACCGAGTCGGCGGGTAAAGGATAGAACAGATGCCATGGGTTTTCCAAGTCCACATTGGCGGGATAGTCCCAGATCCTCAGATTCCAAGTCTGTCCGATGAGGCCAGTTTTGTTGCCCACGTGACCCATACATCTGCCTCGTGTCAGTGTCAGCGTCAGCGGGGACGCCCCTGACGCATGCTACAAAGACGGGGCGGCGGCCTGCGCGGGCCTCGCCGGTGCTCACGATCAAGAGGAAGACGTTGTCTTCCTCCTCCGAGACTAGCAGGCGGCGGTGATCCTCGAGCGACTCTGGCATGGTGAACCGGTAGCACATGTCGTACTTGATGTTCTCCGCCAAGCGCCAGCAGTGACCGCTGCACGCATCCGTGTGGTGATGCACCATGTCCGCCGGCGAGCCACAAAATGGCATCAGGCACTCATAGCAGTGGACGAAGGGCTCCTTGGAGGCATCGACCAGGCCTTCCATGAAACGGGAGTGGCTGTAGGGGATGTTGCACCAGTCTCTATCTCTACAAGTACTTTTTTATAACAAATCGAATAGTGTTGCGCCGTCCGCTGCACGCCCGGCTGAACACGCCTCCTCGCCTCCATCATCACCAACTGAGTCTTTTATAGGAGTATGAGTAGAGAAAAAACCGAGTTGGTGATGATGGTGTGCCGTGCAATGCACGGGCATCTTGCTATTTTTTTGCATATAAGTCCAAACACCATGTAGACATGGTCTTTGAGCACGGTTCATAGTCGTTCCACGATCGGGCATCGAAGTTTGTAACTATTTTAGATTAGAATATACTACTCCTCTGGTTCTAGTAGTAGAGCATATTCATACTCTACTACTCTACTCTAGCAAGCTAGGGCATAGTACTGTAGTAGGTACTATAGGGAGTACCAGTACTGTGATCACTCAAGCAAGTTGTCTGGCATCAATATGACCCTACGCTGCTAGTATGTATCGTAATTTAAGCGGCGTGTTGTAGTCATCATCACCTGTCCACTTCCCGCAGCACATATTCGCTTCTCCATCTTTGTCCGCACATAATCTCGTCCAAGCTTCCATCCCCGCTAAGGCGCCTCCCCCCTCGTCCGAAACCCAAGCACTAACAATGGAAGAACCGAGCAGCATCTACCGAAAGAGTGGCTGGAATTCTCTCCCCATAGAGGTAATCAAGCTCATTGTTTCGCGTGTGGACAATCTCAGTACCATGCCGCTCGCCGCGTGCTCGTCGGGGCTGTACCGTTTACTCAAAGCCCTCAGGCCAGAGCTTTTTAAGCCAGCTCCTTGCTTGCTGATGCCGCCTGATCTTCAGAAATGGCGTGTCATGCAGCATAACGATCGTAGGGTGGCGAGCATCAACCCCCTTCACTACGATCCGATCCCCATCGGCCTCAGCTACATTAACGGTATGTACTGGGTCAGCATGAACACGTCTTGGATGGTCCTCGTCGACGGTCGCGGCAGCTGGATGCTCGTGGAGGTCTACACCCGGCGGTTGATCCCCCTTCCTTCGATTAACACTGCACTGCTTTGGCATCGCGGCCCAGAATACTCGGAATCTTACAGTAGCCAACATGATACCAAGTTTGATTTTCTCAAGGTTGTAATCTGCCAAGTGCCCACAAGATCTGAGAATTATAAAGATTCCAGGCTAATTGCGTTCTTCAACCGTGGTCTCGCCTATCTGACAGGTCACAGCGGTAAGTGGATAAATCTGCACGTCCATCGCAAGATCATACATCCTCCATGGTTCTCTGATGCCATTGAACACAAGGGCTTCATTTACGCTGTCGACTCCTTCTATGGCTGGATGTAATGCTCGCCTACTCCAGTCATTGCTACAAATGGTTGTTACAGCAGTATGTTACTTTCCCATGATATCATGATGGCTTGCTTATATTATTGTCAACATTTACTGAAAAAATATTCATGCTCATAACATGCTGTTCTTAAGATTGACTAAATCAAGAGCCCATTTTTATTTGACTCCAACTTGATATGATGTTGTAGGCCGCCTGGTGTCCCTACCCTTCCTAATCCCAGAACCTTTCAAAGAAAAGCGGCATGGCAGTTGCAGGTGGTTCCTGGCTCGATCAGACGATGGTGAAAGATTGATGATCGTTCGCACGTACCGGACGTGTTGTTTCGCGGAATACAATCACATTCACTGCAAGGTCTTTGATCAGGATCCCAGCTTCTCTAGGCCTTCAGGAATTTTTGACTGGAGGCTGGTAAGTAGCCTTGGCTCACGCTCTCTATTTGTCGGACTGAATTATCCGATTAACCAGGAGATAACCGACGGCAAGGATCATGATGGCAGCACAGTTTTGTTCATCAGGCAAAACTGTGTGTACACAGCGTACCATCCATCTCCGCATGCACCATACCCTGATATGTGCCGCCATGCTCTGCAGCCCAAAGTAGGAGAGAGGGTCGCAAGTATCAGACTTTGACCTGCTGGCTGGAGTTTCCCCCGTCAGGCACCCATCTGGTTCAAGCCGTCAGCCAATCTCCATAGCTTAATAAATAGTAACGTCTAACTGAGCCAGTTAGTTAGATGCGTACACTTGGTGTAGTAGGATCTTTATTTAGTTTGATGCATACACTTATTCTTTTTTGGTAGCCCTTTTGTAATGATGGCTGATGTTTGGTTTGGAAGAGAGAGATGCGTCTTCACTCTTCTGGCCTGCTTACTGCTTCTGTTGCACCCCCAGCCCTGGTTGCTGCTGCTGCTGTTTTCAATGTACAATCAGTAGTATATTTCATCTGTTGGTTGAATATAAATGTGTTGTTAGAACGACAAACACAATGTTTTGGAAGTCGTTGCACGGTTCGATCCATTAGTGCCCCGTACCGTACGTAGCTCATACTATTTTTTGTACGGGACAAATTTTCCACTTGTTGATAACATGCAGCCCACTGATGAAGGCCCAATAGAGAAGCCCATAATTAACTGGAAGGGACGCTCTCACATGAATCCGGCCCAGGTACATGCTCATGGTCCCCTAAACATAAATAAGTAAATAAATAAATAAAGCTAAATGCTCATGCACCAGTTCTTTGGGAAAATAGGTAGCCCAGTATTTCTTTTTGAAGAATACCCAAGCTAGGCCTATTTGTTTTCTCCGAATTACTGGGCTGCAAATCTTTCAAGACGAGCAAATGGGATATTAGTTTTTTTAGTTTTATTCTTCACTGATATCTTATACGTATTTCATTGGATTTAACATGACATAGTACTAACTTATTTTTAAATTTGTTTTAGTATGGCTATTAATTTTTGGATTAAGCATATTTCGTTCCCCGCAAAAATTTCCCACATATTTAGTTAATTTTTTCACCCTGGTACTGACCAGAAAATGGCCGGCAATTCTAAAAATGGAAAACGGGCTGCAATAAATTCCGTATGAATTATAAAATCAGTAAAAATTATAAAAATAATAGAAAATGGGATGTACATGCCATATATTTCGAGGCTGACTTGTTTACGCAAGGCTTTGTCAGTGAACACACGATTCTAGCCGCCGTGCTTCTTCAATCTCTGATCTTCCTGCTCCAGCCGCCTAAACTAGCGCCGGCGGGACTGCCTGCTCCCTCCTCTTGTGGCCCGCTGTGATGCCGCGCAGGCTTCCCTGGCCCACCCTACTCCCTCCGCTGGCCTGGCCGCACGCAATCAACTGCCTCCTTATTACGCGAAAAAAATGATTCCTCCCACTGACATCTGGGACGCACCGGTTGGGAGGCTGACCTGTGGGCCTACTACGTTGACGCGTACGCAGGGCTTGTCAACTTAGTCAACAAACGATTCTAGCAGCAGTAACCGTTGGATTTGAATCGAACGGTCCTGCTGCTTCTTCAATCACTGCTCTTCTTGCACTAGCCGCCCAAACCAGCATCGGGGAGACCGCCTGCTCCTGCCTCCAGTGGCCGGCTGTGCTGTCGTTCAGGCCTCATCGCCCCCTACTACTCCCACCGCTAGCCAGGCCCTGCGGCAACGGCAGCCTCACACCGCAGCCGAACCAGTGAACCCTGGTACTCCTCTTCGCATGGGCATCCACTGCCGCATCTTCCCCGGCTCCGTGTCGTCCCCTTCCTAGGCCTCGCCGTTGTCCACCGCCTTGGTGCTCTCTGCACGGCGTGGTGAATGTGGTCAACCACATTCCATCGGGAGAGTACTGTATGTGTAGAGGCTGACAGCTGGGTCCATGGCACATCCCAGTTTTTTTGTGATTTGCCAAGTAAGTCGCTTTGTCAGGCCTGTTGGGCTGCAAATCTTTCAAGACGAGGAGAGCTTTCATTCGGTTAGCCGAGAAAATGGCCCATCAGTAATGAGAAATGGGTTGTACATTTTTGAAACACATCAAAACGGCAGTTAGTTTCAAATATCTTTTTTTTATTTCGAGATTTTAAATTACATTAATTTTTATGCGTGGAGAATTTGTTGGATTTTATATTGATATACATTTATTTTTAAAATCAGTTTGAATATGAGTCGAAATTTCGGGATTAAAAACAGTTCGGACCGCACCGAATATGCAAAATTTCGTATAAGTTTTTAACCATGGCCACAATATGGGTTGTAATGCTAACAAAAAGAATATGGGCTCCAAAAAACCTTAAGAATTAGCAAATGAGCTGTAAATTATTAAAAATAATGGCAGATGGGTTGTATGCGGTTTTCCACAGATTTGAGGCTTTCCTAAAAAAAGGTTGACGCACAAGCAGTGACTGTTGGATGGCCATCCAACGGCCATCGTGCTTCTTCAATCTCTGCTCTTCCTGCTCCAGCCGCTCAAACAAGCGCCGGCGTGACTGCCTGCTCCCTCCTCCCTACGGTCGGCTCTGACAGCTCGGACCCACCAGTTATATCTTTGTACGCAAGGAAGTGCCTCCTTATTACGCACAAAAAAAATGAATACTCCCCCTGTTAGCTGGGACCCAGTATAGTGGCAGGCTGACTTGTGGGCCTACTAAGTTGACGGGGACGGAGGGCTTTGTCAACTTAGTCAATATGCACGATTCTAGCTCCAGTGACCATACGATGTCCATCCAACGGTCGTAGTGCTTCTTCAACCTCTGGTCTTCTTGCTCCAGCCGCCCAAACCAGCGCCAGTCGTGCCTCATGCTCCTGCCTCCCGTGACCGGCTGCGATGCGGCGGAGGCATCACCGCCTCCTACTACTCCCACCGTTGGCCAGGCCATCCCTCTACTCACCCACACCCCCTGTTATTCTGTGGCGACGGCAGCCTCACACCGCAGCGAACCAGTGAACCCTCGTACTCCTCTACGCGTGGGCATCCACTGCCGCGTCTTTCTCGGCTCCGCGCCGTCCCCTTCCTACGCCTCGCTGTCGTCCACCGCCCTGGTGCTCTCGGCGCGGCATGGTCAACATGGTCAAGGAACGGCTTCCATCGGACGTGGACTGTACGTGGAGAGGCTGACAGCTGGGTCCACGGCCGCAGCAAGGAAGTGCCTCCTTATTAGGCGCAAAATAATTATTCCTCCACCTGACAGCGGGGACCCACCGGACGGGCCACCATATTTAGCAAAAAAATGTTTCCCCCTGACTGCTGGGACCCACCAGCTACACCTTCGCACGCAAGGAAGTGCGTCCGGGCAAAAAAAACGATTCGCCCCTGACTACTGGCACCCACCAGCTACATCTTCGCACGCAAGGAAGTGCATCCGGGCAAAAAAAACGATTCGCCCCCCTGTATGCTGGGACCCACCAGCTACATCTTCGCACGCAAAGGAAGTGTGTCCGAGCAAAAAAAGATTTGCCCCTCTGACTGCTGGGGCCCACCAGCTACATTTTCGCACGCAAGGAACTGCCTGACAGTTGGGACCCACCTGGTCGAAGCGTACGTAGCGTTGTCATTCTGGTTGCGAACTTGTACGTACATATATACTAGTCGATGTAGAGGCGCACACGTGTTGTAGTAGAGGCGCATACGTGTCGTAGTAGAGGCGCGCACGTAGCATGTACATGAATGTACAGCGGCCAGGGTGCAAGAAAGAAAATACGGCCACGTATGTGTACATACGGGCGGGGTCTCGAACGCCTAGTCGCGCATACGTACGGCGAGGGCTCGTTTCATGGGGAGGCAACGGAATGCATCGTGTTCATGGGGAGGCAACAAAATGCATCGTGTTCATGGGGAGGCAACGGAATGCGTCGTGTTCATGGGGAGGCAACTGAATGCGTCGTGTTCATCGGGAGGCAACGGAACGCGTGGGAGCCAACCGGCTTGGACGGAACAAGCGATGGAAACGAGGCCTTGCATACCGTGGAACGGAGGAAGCGGGCCTCCTACGGTCGAAGCGGGGGTCCTGTTGATCGGGAGGGGTGTGGTGTACCGCAAAACGGACGAAACGGACCTCCTACGGTCGAAATGGGGGTCCTGTTAATCGGGAGGGGTGTGGCGTACCGCAAAACAGACGAAACGGACTTGTGTTGGAGCGCTACGGTCGAAACTGGGGTCCTGTTCATCGGGAGGGGTGTGGCGTACCGCAAAACGGACGAAACGGACTTGTGTTGGAGCGCTACGGTCGAAACCGGGAGGGGGGGTGTGGTGTACCGCAAAACCGGACTCCACGGGATACTGTTCATCTCCACCGTCGACCTCCTCCAGCCTCCACGGGCTACCGTCGACCTCCTCCAGCCTCCACGGGCTCCTGTTCATCCAGCCTCCACTGCGCGCTACTCCACCGGCTACTGTTCAACCACCTCTCCACGGGCACCCCTCCATCGTCTACTGTTCATCCAGCCCTCCACACCACGGGGTCCTGTTCAACCACCCCTCCACGCCCACCCCTCCACCTTCTACTGTTCATCCAGCCCTCCACAGCACGGGTTCCTGCTCATCCAGAGGCAACGCCACCGCTCAATGTTCATCCAACCCCCCCCCCCCCCCCGCAACACTCACTGTTCATCCCAGAGGCAGCATCGATCGGCTTTAGTTAGCAGCAATAGTGAAGGAATCGCTCCATCGGGTTTAGTTAACAGCCATCGATCGATCACTCGGGTTCAGTAACGCGTAGCCTGCAGTGCTATTTTTTTGCATATAAGTCCAAACACCATGTAGACACGGTCTTTGAGCACAGTTCATAGTCGTTCCACGATCGGGCATCGAAGTTTGTAACTATTTTAGATTAGAATATACTACTCCTCCGGTTCTAGTAGTAGAGCAGAGTCATACTCTACTACTCTACTCTAGCAAGCTAGGGCATAGTACTGTAGTAGGTACTATAGGGAGTACCAGTACTGTGATCACTCAAGCAAGTTGTCTGGCATCAATATGACCCTACGCTGCTGGTATGTGTCTCGTAATTTAAGCGGCGTGTTGTAGTCATCATCACCTGTCCACTTCCCGCAGCACATATTCGCTTCTCCATCTTTGTCCGCACATAATCTCGTCCAAGCTTCCATCCCCGCTAAGGCGCCTCCCCCCTCGTCCGAAACCCAAGCACTAACAATGGAAGAACCGAGCAGCGTCCACCGAAAGAGTGGCTGGAATTCTCTCCCCATAGAGGTAATCAAGCTCATTGTTTCGCATGTGGACAATCTCAGTACCATGCCGCTCGCCGCGTGCTCGTCGGGGCTGTACCGTTTACTCAAAGCCCTCAGGCCAGAGCTTTTTAAGCCAGCTCCTTGCTTGCTGATGCCGCCTGATCTTCAGAAATGGCGTGTCATGCAGCATAACAATCGTAGGGTGGCGAGCATCAACCCCCTTCACTACGATCTGATCCCCGTCGGCCTCAGCTACATTAACGGTATGTACTGGGTCAGCATGAACACGTCTTGGATGGTGCTCGTCGATGGTCGCGGCAGCTGGATGCTCGTGGAGGTCTACACCCGGCGGTTGATCCCCCTTCCTTCGATTAACACTGCACTGCTTTGGCATCGCGGACCAGAATACTCGGAATCTTACAATAGCCAACATGATACCAAGTTTGATTTTCTCAAGGTTGTAATCTGCCAAGTGCCCACAAGATCTGAGAATTATAAAGATTCCAGGCTAATTGCGTTCTTCAACCGTGGTCTCGCCTATCTGACAGGTCACAGCGGTAAGTGGATAAATCTGCACGTCCATCGCAAGATCATACATCCTCCATGGTTCTCTGATGCCATTGAACACAAGGGCTTCATTTACGCTGTCGACTCCTTCTATGGCTGGACGTATTGCTCGCCTACTCCAGTCATTGCTACAAATGGTTGTTACAGCAGTATGTTACTTTCCCATGATATCATGATGGCTTGCTTATATTATTGTCAACATTTACTGAAAAAATATTCATGCTCATAACATGTTGTTCTTAAGATTGACTAAATCAAGAGCCCTTTTTTATTTGACTCCAACTTGATATGATGTTGTAGGCCGCCTGGTGTCCCTACCCTTCCTAATCCCATAACCTTTCAAAGAAAAGCGGCATGGCAGTTGCAGGTGGTTCCTGGCTCGATCAGACGATGGTGAAAGTTTGATGATCGTTCGCACATACCGGACGTGTTGTTTCGCGGAATACAATCACATTCACTGCAAGGTCTTTGAGCAGGATCCCAGCTTCTCTAGGCCTTCAGGAATTTTTGACTGGAGGCTGGTAAGTAGCCTTGGCTCACGCTCTCTATTTGTCAGACTGAATTATCCGATTAACCAGGAGATAACCGACGGCAAGGATCATGATGGCAGCACAGTTTTGTTCATCAGGCAAAACTGTGTGTACACAGCGTACCATCCGTCTCTGCATGCACCATACCCCGATATGTGCCACCATGCTCTGCAGCCCAAAGTAGGAGAGAGGGTCGCAAGTATCAGACTTTGACCTGCTGGCTGGAGTTTCCCCCGTCAGGCACCCATCTGGTTCAAGCCGTCAGCCAATCTCCACAGCTTAATAAATAGTAACGTCTAACTGAGCCAGTTAGTTAGATGCATACACTTGGTGTAGTAGGATCTTTATTTAGTTTGATGCATACAGTTATTCTTTTTTGGTAGCCCTTTTGTAATGATGGCTGATGTTTGGTTTGGAAGAGAGAGATGCGTCTTCACTCTTCTGGCCTGCTTACTGCTTCTGTTGCACCCCCAGCCCTGGTTGCTGCTGCTGCTGTTTTCAATGTACAATTAGTAGTATATTTCATCTGTTGGTTGAATATAAATGTGTTGTTAGAACAACAGACACAATGTTTTGGAAGTCATTGCACGGTTCGATCCTTTAGTGCCCCGTACCGTACGTAGCTCATACTATTTTTCGTACGGGACACATTTTCCACTTGTTGATAACATGCAGCCCACTGATGAAGGCCCAATAGAGAAGCCCATAATTAACTGGAAGGGACGCTCTCACATGAATCCGGCCCAGGTACATGCTCATGGTCCCCTAAACATAAATAAGTAAATAAATAAATAAAGCTAAATGCTCATGCACCAGTTCTTTGGGAAAATAGGCAGCCCAGTATTTATTTTTGAAGAATACCCAACTAGGCCTATTTGTTTTCTCCGAATTACTGGGCTGCAAATCTTTCAAGACGAGCAAATGGGATATTAGTTTTTTTTAGTTTTGTTCTTCACTGATATCTTATACGTATTTCATTGGATTTAACATGACATAGTACTAACTTATTTTTAACTTTGTTTTAGTATGGCTATTAATTTTTGGATTAAGAATATTTCGTTCCCCCGCAAAAATTTCCCACATATTTAGTTAATTTTTTGACCCTGGTACTGACCAGAAAATGGCCGGCAATTCTAAAAATGGAAAACGGGCTGCAATAAATTCCATATGAATTATAAAATCAGTAAAAATTATAAAAATAATAGCAAATGGGATGTACACGCCATAGATTTCGAGGCTGACTTGTTTACGCAAGGCTTTGTCAGTGAACACACGATTCTAACCGCTGTGCTTCTTCAATCTCTGATCTTCCTGCTCCAGCCGCCTAAACTAGCGCCGGCGGGACTGCCTGCTCCCTCTTCTTATGGCCCGCTGTGATGCCGCGCAGGCTTCCCTGGCCCACCCTACTCCCTCCGCTGGCCTGGCCGCACGCAATCAACCGCCTCCTTATTACATGAAAAAATGATTCCTCCCACTAACATCTGGGGCGCACTGGTTGGGAGGCTGACCTGTGGGCCTACTACGTTGACGCATACGCAGGGCTTGTCAACTTAGTAAACAAACGATTCTAGCAGCAGTAACCGTTGGATTTGAATCGAACGGTCCTGCTGCTTCTTCAATCACTGCTCTTCTTGCACTAGCCGCCCAAACCAGCATCGGGGAGACCGCCTGCTCCTGCCTCCAGTGGCCAGATGTGCTGCCGTTGAGGCCTCATCGCCCCCTACTACTCCCACCGCTAGCCAGGCCCTGCGGCAACGGCAGCCTCACACCGCAGCCGAACCAGTGAACCCTGGTACTCCTCTTCGCGTGGGCATCCACTGCCGCATCTTCCCCGGCTCCGTGTCGTCCCCTTCCTAGGCCTCGCCGTCGTCCACCGCCTTGGTGCTCTCTGCACGGCGTGGTGAATGTGGTCAACCACATTCCATCGGGAGAGTACTGTACGTGTAGAGGCTGACAGCTGGGTCCACGGCACATCCCAGTTTTTTTGTGATTTGCCAAGTAAGTCGCTTTGTCAGGCCTGTTGGGCTGCAAATCTTTCAAGACGAGGAGAGCTTTCATTCGGTTGGCCGAGAAAATGGCCCATCAGTAATGAGAAATGGGTTGTACATTTTTGAAACACATCAAACCGGCAGTTAGTTTCAAATATCTTTTTTTTTATTTCGAGATTTTAAATTACATTAATTTTTATGCGTGGAGAATTTGTTGGATTTTATATTGATATACATTTATTTTTAAAATCAGTTTGAATATGAGTCGAAATTTCGGGATTAAAAACAGTTCGGACCGCACCGAAATATGCAAAATTTCGTATAAGTTTTTAACCATGGCCACAATATGGGTTGTAATGCTAACAAAAAGAATATGGGCTCCAAAAAACCTTAAGAATTAGCATATGAGCTGTAAATTATTAAAAATAATGGCAGATGGGTTGTATGCGGTTTTCCACAGATTTGAGGCTTTCCTAAAAAAAAGGTTGACGCACAAGCAGTGACTGTTGGATGGCCATCCAACGGCCATCGTGCTTCTTCAATCTCTGCTCTTCCTGCTCCAGCCGCTCAAACAAGCGCCGGCGTGACTGCCTGCTCGCTCCTCCCTGCGGTCGGCTCTGACAGCTCGGACCCACCAGTTATATCTTTGTACGCAAGGAAGTGCCTCCTTATTACGCACAAAAAAAATGAATACTCCCCCTGTTAGCTGGGACCCAGTATAGTGGCAGGCTGACTTGTGGGCCTACTAAGTTGACGGGGACGGAGGGCTTTGTCAACTTAGTCAATATGCACGATTCTAGCTCTAGTGACCATACGATGTCCATCCAACGGTTGTAGTGCTTCTTCAACCTCTGGTCTTCTTGCTCCAGCCGCCCAAACCAGCGCCAGTCGTGCCTCATGATCCTGCCTCCCGTGACCGGCTGCGATGCGGCAGAGGCATCACCGCCTCCTACTACTCCCACCGTTGGCCAGGCCATCCCTCTACTCACCCACACCCCCTGTTATTCTGTGGCGACGGCAGCCTCACACCGCAGCGAACCAGTGAACCCTCGTACTCCTCTACGCGTGGGCATCCACTACCGCGTCTTTCTCGGCTCCACACCGTCCCCTTCCTACGCCTCGCTGTCGTCCACCGCCCTGGTGCTCTCGGCGCGGCGTGGTCAACATGGTCAAGGAACGGCTTCGATCGGACGTGGACTGTACGTGGAGAGGCTGACAGCTGGGTCCACGGCCGCAGCAAGGAAGTGCCTCCTTATTACGCGCAAAATAATTATTCCTCCACCTGACAGCGGGGACCCACCGAACGGGCCACCATATTTAGCAAAAAAATGTTTCCCCCCTGACTGCTGGGACCCACCAGCTACACCTTCGCACGCAAGGAAGTGCGTCCGGGCAAAAAAAACAATTCGCCCCTGACTACTGGCACCCACCAGCTACATCTTCGCACGCAAGGAAGTGCATCCGGGCAAAAAAAACGATTCGCCCCCCTGTATGCTGGGACCCACCAGCTACATCTTCGCACGCAAAGGAAGTGCGTCCAAGCAAAAAAAGATTTGCCCCTCTGACTGCTGGGGCCCACCAGCTACATTTTCGCACGCAAGGAACTGCCTGACAGTTGGGACCCACCTGGTCGAAGCGTACGTAGCGTTGTCATTCTGGTTGCGAACTTGTACGTACATATATACTGGTCGATGTAGAGGCGCACACGTGTTGTAGTAGAGGCGCATACGTGTCGTAGTAGAGGCGCGCACGTAGCATGTACATGTATGTACAGCGGCCAGGGTGCAAGAAAGAAAATACGGCCACGTATGTGTACATACGGGCGGGGTCTCGAACGCCTAGTCGCGCATACGTATGGCAAGGGCTCGTTTCATGGGGAGGCAACGGAATGCGTCGTGTTCATGGGGAGGCAACGGAATGCATCGTGTTCATGGGGAGGCAACGGAATGCGTCGTGTTCATGGGGAGGCAACTGAATGCGTCGTGTTCATCGGGAGGCAACGGAACGCGTGGGAGCCAACCGGCTTGGACGGAACAGGCGATGGAAACGAGGCCTTGCGTACCGTGGAACGGAGGAAGCGGGCCTCCTACGGTCGAAGCGGGGGTCCTGTTGATCGGGAGGGGTGTGGTGTACCGCAAAACGGACGAAACGGACCTCCTACGGTCGAAATGGGGGTCCTGTTAATCGGGAGGGGTGTGGCGTACCGCAAAACAGACGAAACAGACTTGTGTTGGAGCGCTACGGTCGAAACTGGGGTCCTGTTCATCGGGAGGGGTGTGGCGTACCGCAAAACGGACGAAACGGACTTGTGTTGGAGCGCTACAGTCGAAACCGGGGGGGTGTGGCGTACCGCAAAACGGGACTCCACGGGATACTGTTCATCTCCACCGTCGACCTCCTCCAGCCTCCACGGGCTACCGTCGACCTCCTCCAGCCTCCACGGGCTCCTGTTCATCCAGCCTCCACTGCGCGCTACTCCACCGGCTACTGTTCAACCACCCCTCCACGGGCACCCGTCCATCGTCTATTGTTCATCCAGCCCTCCACACCACGGGGTCCTGTTCAACCGCCCCTCCACGCCCACCCCTCCACCGTCTACTGTTCATCCAGCCCTCCACACCACGGGTTCCTGTTCATCCAGAGGCAACGCCACCGCTCACTATTCATCCACCCCCCCCCCCCGCAACACTCACTGTTCATCCCAGAGGCAGCATCGATCGGCTTTAGTTAGCAGCAGTAGCGAAGGAATCGCTCCATCGGGTTCAGTTAACAGCCATCGATCGATCACTCGGGTTCAGTAACGCGTAGCCTGCAGTGCTATTTTTTTGCATATAAGTCCGAACACCATGTAGACGCGGTCTTTGAGCACGGTTCATAGTCGTTCCACGATCGGGCATCGAAGTTTGTAACTATTTTAGATTAGAATATACTACTCCTCTGGTTCTAGTAGTAGAGCAGAGTCATACTCTACTACTCTACTCTAGCAAGCTAGGGCATAGTACTATAGTAGGTACTATAGGGAGTACCAGTACTGTGATCACTCAAGCAAGTTGTCTGGCATCAATATGACCCTGCGCAGCTGGTATGTGTCTCGTAATTTAGGCGGCGTGTTGTAGTCATCATCACCTGTCCACTTCCCGCAGCACATATTCGCTTCTCCATCTTTGTCCGCACATAATCTCGTCCAAGCTTCCATCCCCGCTAAGGCGCCTCCCCCCTCGTCCGAAACCCAAGCACTAACAATGGAAGAACCGAGCAGCGTCCACCGAAAGAGTGGCTGGAATTCTCTCCCCATAGAGGTAATCAAGCTCATTGTTTCGCGTGTGGACAATCTCAGTACCATGCCGCTCGCCGCGTGCTCGTCAGGGCTGTACCGTTTACTCAAAGCCCTCAGGCCAGAGCTTTTTAAGCCAGCTCCTTGCTTGCTGATGCCGCCTGATCTTCAGAAATGGCGTGTCATGCAGCATAACAATCGTAGGGTGGCGAGCATCAACCCCCTTCACTACGATCCGATCCCCGTCGGCCTCAGCTACATTAACGGTATGTATTGGGTCAGCATGAACACGTCTTGGATGGTGCTCGTCGACGGTCGCGGCAGCTGGATGCTCGTGGAGGTCTACACCCGGCGGTTGATCCCCCTTCCTTCGATTAACACTGCACTGCTTTGGCATCGCGGACCAGAATACTCGGAATCTTACAGTAGCCAACATGATACCAAGTTTGATTTTCTCAAGGTTGTAATCTGCCAAGTGCCCACAAGATCTGAGAATTATAAAGATTCCAGGCTAATTGCGTTCTTCAACCGTGGTCTCGCCTATCTGACAGGTCACAGCGGTAAGTGGATAAATCTGCACGTCCATCGCAAGATCATACATCCTCCATGGTTCTCTGATGCCATTGAACACAAGGGCTTCATTTACGCTGTCGACTCCTTCTATGGCTGGACGTATTGCTCGCCTACTCCAGTCATTGCTACAAATGGTTGTTACAGCAGTATGTTACTTTCCCATGATATCATGATGGCTTGCTTATATTATTGTCAACATTTACTGAAAAAATATTCATGCTCATAACATGTTGTTCTTAAGATTGACTAAATCAAGAGCCCTTTTTTATTTGACTCCAACTTGATATGATGTTGTAGGCCGCCTGGTGTCCCTACCCTTCCTAATCCCAGAACCTTTCAAAGAAAAGCGGCATGGCAGTTGCAGGTGGTTCCTGGCTCGATCAGACGATGGTGAAAGTTTGATGATCGTTCGCACATACCGGACGTGTTGTTTCGCGGAATACAATCACATTCACTGCAAGGTCTTTGAGCAGGATCCCAGCTTCTCTAGGCCTTCAGGAATTTTTGACTGGAGGCTGGTAAGTAGCCTTGGCTCACGCTCTCTATTTGTCGGACTGAATTATCCGATTAACCAGGAGATAACTGACGGCAAGGATCATGATGGCAGCACAGTTTTGTTCATCAGGCAAAACTGTGTGTACACAGCGTACCATCCGTCTCTGCATGCACCATACCCTGATATGTGCCACCATGCTCTGCAGCCCAAAGTAGGAGAGAGGGTCGCAAGTATCAGACTTTGACCTGCTGGCTGGAGTTTCCCCCATCAGGCACCCATCTGGTTCAAGCCGTCAGCCAATCTCCACAGCTTAATAAATAGTAACGTCTAACTGAGCCAGTTAGTTAGATGCGTACACTTGGTGTAGTAGGATCTTTATTTAGTTTGATGCATACAGTTATTCTTTTTTGGTAGCCCTTTTGTAATGATGGCTGATGTTTGGTTTGGAAGAGAGAGATGCGTCTTCACTCTTCTGGCCTGCTTACTGCTTCTGTTGCACCCCCAGCCCTGGTTGCTGCTGCTGCTGTTTTCAATGTACAATTAGTAGTATATTTCATCTGTTGATTGAATATAAATGTGTTGTTAGAACAACAGACGCAATGTTTTGGAAGTCGTTGCACGGTTCGATCCTTTAGTGCCCCGTACTGTACGTAGCTCATACTATTTTTCGTATGGGACACATTTTCCACTTGTTGATAACATGCAGCCCACTGATGAAGGCCCAATAGAGAAGCCCATAATTAACTGGAAGGGACGCTCTCACATGAATCCGGCCCAGGTACATGCTCATGGTCCCCTAAACATAAATAAGTAAATAAATAAATAAAGCTAAATGCTCATGCACCAGTTCTTTGGGAAAATAGGTAGCCCAGTATTTATTTTTGAAGAATACCCAACTAGGCCTATTTGTTTTCTCCGAATTACTGGGCTGCAAATCTTTCAAGACGAGCAAATGGGATATTAGTTTTTTTTAGTTTTGTTCTTCACTGATATCTTATACGTATTTCATTGGATTTAACATGACATAGTACTAACTTATTTTTAACTTTGTTTTAGTATGGCTATTAATTTTTGGATTAAGAATATTTCGTTCCCCCGCAAAAATTTCCCACATATTTAGTTAATTTTTTGACCCTGGTACTGACCAGAAAACGGCCGGCAATTCTAAAAATGGAAAACGGGCTGCAATAAATTCCATATGAATTATAAAATCAGTAAAAATTATAAAAATAATAGCAAATGGGATGTACACGCCATAGATTTCGAGGCTGACTTGTTTACGCAAGGCTTTGTCAGTGAACACACGATTCTAGCCGCCGTGCTTCTTCAATCTCTGATCTTCCTGCTCCAGCCGCCTAAACTAGCGCCGGCGAGACTGCCTGCTCCCTCTTCTTATGGCCCGCTGTGATGCAGCGCAGGCTTCCCTGGCCCACCCTACTCCCTCCGCTGGCCTGGCCGCATGCAATCAACTGCCTCCTTATTACGTGAAAAAATGATTCCTCCCACTAACATCTGGGGCGCACCGGTTGGGAGGCTGACCTGTGGGCCTACTACGTTAACGCATACGCAGGGCTTGTCAACTTAGTAAACAAACGATTCTAGCAGCAGTAACCGTTGGATTTGAATCGAACGGTCCTGCTGCTTCTTCAATCACTGCTCTTCTTGCACTAGCCGCCCAAACCAGCATCGGGGAGACCGCCTGCTCCTGCCTCCAGTGGCCGGATGTGCTGCCGTTGAGGCCTCATCGCCCCCTACTACTCCCACCGCTAGCCAGGCCCTGCGGCAACGGCAGCCTCACACCGGAGCCGAACCAGTGAACCCTGGTACTCCTCTTCGTGTGGGCATCCACTGCCGCATCTTCCCCGGCTCCGTGTCGTCCCCTTCCTAGGCCTCGCCGTCGTCCACCGCCTTGGTGCTCTCTGCACGGCGTGGTGAATGTGGTCAACCACATTCCATCGGGAGAGTACTGTACGTGTAGAGGCTGACAGCTGGGTCCACGGCACATCCCAGTTTTTTTGTGATTTGCCAAGTAAGTCGCTTTGTCAGGCCTGTTGGGCTGCAAATCTTTCAAGACGAGGAGAGCTTTCATTCGGTTGGCCGAGAAAATGGCCCATCAGTAATGAGAAATGGGTTGTACATTTTTAAAACACATCAAACCGGCAGTTAGTTTCAAATATCTTTTTTTTTATTTTGAGATTTTAAATTACATTAATTTTTATGCGTGGAGAATTTGTTGGATTTTATATTGATATACATTTATTTTTAAAATCAGTTTGAATGTGAGTCGAAATTTCGGGATTAAAAACAGTTCGGACCGCGCCGAAATATGCAAAATTTCGTATAAGTTTTTAACCGTGGCCACAATATGGGTTGTAATGCTAACAAAAAGAATATGGGCTCCAAAAAAACCTTAAGAATTAGCAAATGGGCTGTAAATTATTAAAAATAATGGCAGATGGGTTGTATGCGGTTTTCCACAGATTTGAGGCTTTCCTAAAAAAAGGTTGACGCACAAGCAGTGACTGTTGGATGGCCATCCAACGGCCATCGTGCTTCTTCAATCTCTGCTCTTCCTGCTCCAGCCGCTCAAACAAGCGCCGGCGTGACTGCCTGCTCCCTCCTCCCCGCGGTCGGCTCTGACAGCTCGGACCCACCAGTTATATCTTCGTACGCAAGGAAGTGCCTCCTTATTACGCACAAAAAAATGAATACTCCCCCTGTTAGCTGGGACCCAGTATAGTGGCAGGCTGACTTGTGGGCCTACTAAGTTGACGGGGACGGAGGGCTTTGTCAACTTAGTCAATATGCATGATTCTAGCTCCAATGACCATATGATGTCCATTCAACGGTCGTAGTGCTTCTTCAACCTCTGGTCTTCTTGCTCCAGCCGCCCAAACCAGCGACAGTCGTGCCTCATGCTCCTGCCTCCCGTGACCGGCCAAACCACCGCTGGCCAGGCCATCCCTCTACTCACCCACACCCCCTGTTATTCTGCGGCGACGGCAGCCTCACACCGCAGCGAACCAGTGAACCCTCGTACTCCTCTACACGTGGGCATCCACTGCCGCGTCTTTCTCGGCTCCACGCCGTCCCCTTCCTAGGCCTTGCTGTCGTCCACCGCCCTGGTGCTCTCAGTGCGGCGTGGTCAACATGGTCAAGGAACGACTTCCATCAGACGTGGACTGTACGTGGAGAGGCTGACAGCTGGGTCCACGGCCGCAGCAAGGAAGTGCCTCCTTATTACGTGCAAAATAATTATTCCTCCACCTGACAGTGGGGACACACCGGACGGGCCACCATATTTAGCAAAAAATTGTTTCCCCCCTGACTGTTGGGACCCACCAGCTACACCTTCGCACGCAAGGAAGTGCGTCCGGGCAAAAAAAAATGATTCGCCCCTGACTACTGGGACCCACCAGCTACATCTTAGCACGCAAGGAAGTGCAACCGGGCAAAAAAACGATTCGCCCCCCTGTATGCTGGGACCCACTAGCTACATCTTCGCACGCAAAGGAAGTGCGTCCGAGCAAAAAAAGATTCGCCCCTCTGACTGCTGGGGCCCACCAGCTACATTTTCGCACGCAAGGAACTGCCTGACAGTCGGGACCCACCTGGTCGAAGCGTACGTAGCGTTGTCATTCTGGTTGCGAACTTGTACGTACATATATACTGGTCGATGTAGAGGCGCACACGTGTCATAGTAGAGGCACATACGTGTTGTAGTAGAGGCGCGCACGTAGCATGTACATGTATGTACAGCGGCCAGGGTGCAAGAAAGAAAATACGGCCACGTATGTGTACATACGGGCGGGGTCTCGAACGCCTAGTCGCGCATATGTACGGCGAGGGCTCGTTTCATGGGGAGGCAACGGAATGCGTCGTGTTCATGGGGAGGCAACGGAATGCATCGTGTTCATGGGGAGGCAACGGAATGCGTCGTGTTCATGGGGAGGCAACAGAATGCGTCGTGTTCATCAGGAGGCAACGGAACGCGTGGGAGCCAACCGGCTTGGACGGAACAGGCGATGGAAACGAGGCCTTGCGTACCGTGGAACGGAGGAAGCGGGCCTCCTACGGTCGAAACGGGGGTCCTGTTGATCGGGAGGGGTGTGGTATACCGCAAAACGGACGAAACGGACCTCCTACGGTCGAAATGGGGGTCCTGTTGATCGGGAGGGGTGTGGCGTACCGCAAAACGGACGAAACGGACTTGTGTTGGAGCGCTACGGTTGAAACTGGGGTCATGTTCATCGGGAGGGGTGTGGCGTACCGCAAAACGGACGAAACGGACTTGTGTTGGAGCGCTACGGTCGAAACCGGGGGGGTGTGGCGTACCGCAAAACGGGACTCCACGGGATACTGTTCATCTCCACCGTCGACCTCCTCCAGCCTCCACGGGCTACCGTCGACCTCCTCCAGCCTCCACGGGCTCCTGTTCATCCAGCCTCCACTGCATGCTACTCCACCGGCTACTGTTCAACCACCCCTCCACGGGCACCCCTCCATCGTCTACTGTTCATCCAGCCCTCCACACCACGGGGTCCTGTTCAACCACCCCTCCACGCCCACCCCTCCACCGTCTACTGTTCATCCAGCCCTCCACAACACGGGTTCCTGTTCATCCAGAGGCAACGCCACCGCTCACAGTTCATCCAACCCCCCCCCCCCCCCCGCAACACTCATTGTTCATCCCAGAGGCAGCATCGATCGGCTTCAGTTAGCAGCAGTAGCGAAGGAATCGCTCCATCGGGTTCAGTTAACAGCCATCGATCGATCACTCGGGTTCAGTAACGCGTAGCCTGCAGTGCAATCGCTCGGGTTCAATTAGAGCCCAACGCCTCGCTCGGCTTCAGTTAGAGCCAACGCCTCGCACACACGCGCGTACGTACGAGAGAAGCGCGCATCGCTCCGCCCCCTACCTCCCACCATAACCGGCAACTTCCCAAAAATTTCCTCCCCCTCGCTTCTACCACGGTTTTTTCCTTCATGGACGGCCCAAAGAATGTCATGCAGCTGCGTCTCCGGCCCACCCAGGATGAAAAGCCCATTTTCTATCATGATTTTTTGTCATAGAAGTTGGAGCCCACCACATCTATGATGATACCGGGTTTGTCACAATTATCGTCATAGAAGTGTCATATGTATGACAGAAAAAAAATTCGTTCGGCCCAAAATGTCACGGATGTGTCTTTTTTTTGTAGTGGTGGTTCCCTGCCCTGGTACTGATATAGTAGGTCGCTTCAGCCTGGATGATCAGTCCTGCGTTGGTCTCGCTATCGACAATAGATGGCCCGTCTCAGAGAATTACTTGTGGTTCAAAGAAAGCGTTTCCAACGCCGAGGAATGGTTGAGTTGAAGTTCATTTCATTGCTCGTTATTTGTTGTGTGGTGAAAACTTTAGTATTTATAATGTATCCTCGTTGTAGATGTGGGTTGATGACCTGTTGTATGTAATAAAATGATATGCCTGTGATAAACTTACTAAATTGATGAATGACTTTCGAGTTGCTTCTGTGAGTGAGTGGTGCGACGAGGCAAAAAAATATTTTCTGGATACATGATTGTACGTGCATTGCAACAGGTTATCGGATGAGGCCAATCAACAATAGCAGTACACTATTTGTACTAGCTTCACATGCTTCGCGCGTCGTGCGGGTGTTTTTCACTGTAGCCATATTGTACGTACGTAACCAGCACCTCGAATCCTCGATACTACTAGTACTATATAAGTAAGTAGTAGGAGTAGTAGGGTGGCATGGACCAGAACAAGCATTCACTTCAAGGAGTACGGCACACGCCACCAGCATGACTTCCATCTGACACCATATTTCTTGGAGTCCGTGCTAGTGCAATCTCTTCAGCCTCATTGTTTCTCTAACTCAGCCATCGCGCGGCGGGCGAGGTGGGGGTTTGTCGATAGTCGGTTTCCTCAACTGCGGTCCCACTTGTAAGGCCAACTTCAACGCTCTATCAATATATGGATATACTCTTCTTCCCAATACAAAAACTTGCATCCATTCTACTCCCTCCGTTGCACAATACATGCCTTCTATTTGTCAAGATATATATGTATCTAGACATGTTTTAGTATATAGGTACATCCATTTTTGGACAAATGGAAGTCAAGTATTTTGGAACGGTGGGAGTACACAATAAATCTTTTAAGTTAGCACAACTAGTCTAATCCGAGAGCACAATCGAAGATTTGGTCGGGTTCTTCCTCCTTTTGCCGACACGTGGGACATCCAGCATCCAGGTCGTGTCATGAAAGAAAATAGAGTGGTAGTTGAAGCCACGAGATGTGCATCTTGGGTTAAACTGTAAATAGAATCTTACTACTCTTGAGTAACTCCAAAAGCGGCCACCGAAGATCTTTATTGGATTTGTTTTTCATCACCAACATGTCGAGGTGAAAGATGTGCAGATTCAGTGGGTCCTCTTGCGTTTTCACTAACATGTGGGGCCGCATGTGAGCAAACAGACGATGGGCTCCGCGTGTCCACTGCCTGGGTGAGAAGAGAGATAGAGGAGGGCTGAGCACGGACTGCAGGAAATTTGTTCTACGTAACTAGCACCTTGATATTCGTGTGTGGTTATTTCTAGAATAAAAAAAGGAGGTACCCCTACTTATGTTACTCCCACTACGCCTAGCCTAAGGTTAGTAGGTGACCTTGCGCTTGGCTCTTCGCCTCTTCTGGAAGCCGATGGTTCTACAGTAGTGCTTCTGGCAATCTAACACCAAATGAACTGTTGTACATCCACTGCTTGTAAGCAAAAGTTTCTCCTAGTGCTGCGAGCCACCGCGCACGCGTTGGCGAGGGAGAAGGCGTAATCAAGCTTCTCATCATTCTGCGAGTTGACGGGACACATCAAAGTTATTTACTAGTAGTACGTACTCTCTCCAAAAAAGGGCTGACCATGGCATTGCTACCATCCCGTGCTTCGTCGTTGAGTACGTGCACTATTCACGTGCCATCGAGGAGAAAAAAGTATTGCGTAGGTGCCATTGAAGTGCACGACTCACTTACAAAAAAGGGTTTCCCCCCGCTTCCCACCCCACCGCACGACTCACTTACGCACTGCTTATCTGATTATCTCCATTTTCTTGCATGACACGTGCACCTTGATGCTAGATGTCTCGCGTGTTGGGAAAAGGATGAACAAAGCTCACGTAAAAAAAAGAGTTGAAGAGCATAGATTCCCGACGATCGAGGAGGAGCAAGGAACCTCGCGGTGGAGCATCTGCAAGGAACCTTGCGTGTTTTCCCATGTTTTTTGCCGCCTGCCCACCTATAAAAAAATAAAAGAACATGAACTTTTTGCATGTACAGGACGCATGCAGCCACGCATGTACACAAGCCAACGCACTAACTCCATCCGATCCAACTCATGCACATACACGCACAACATGGAGCATACAACGCACGTACACAAGACGTGCATGCACACACGCTCGGACGCAGAATGCACGTGAATAACACATGCATGCGCACACACTCGGCTGCATGGAGGCGTGCGTCATCTGCGGCGACGTCCAGTTCGTCGTGCTACGGTGAAGCTCGCACGCAACAGCGCATACGCATCTCTTGCAGCACCTCTTTGCCGTCATTGCTAAACTACTAGTCGCAGTCGGAGATGAAGACGACCGCAGCCTCGGCCTTAGAGCTAGCACCGATGGAAAAACACACACGCTGCATGCACAGGAGCACATACGGAGTGCCCACGACGTGGTGGTGGTGCGTCCCCAGTCGCCTCTACTCCTTCTGCGCACATTGTCTATCAAGGCGGCTGCATGCTAATGATGATGTGGGTGAGATCTTCTAGGACTCAGATGATGACGAGGAAAATTATGAGACACATGGTGACGTACACCGTCAAGGTCCACGGTCAAGGGGGTGCTAGTAAGTGCATAGACTAGCCACAGTGGGAGTAACTTCAGCAGTAACATCGAGTCCAACTCAGCAAATTTTCTTATGTGGCAGTGAGTTAATGAGGAGAGAGAGGTAGTTATAGTAACTTAGCTAGCTACTGTAACATCACATGTCCCAATGCAATATGAGTCTATAACCTAATAAATGAAGCTTTGCATGTTACCACACTTATGTTACTACCCACTACGAAGGTAGTAACATAGTCTAGGGATATGTATATGTTACTAGTGTATGTTACTCACCGTTGTGGCTAGTCTTAGATGTGCTTAGAGCGAGTACAATAGAGCTGAGTCAGCGGGCTATAAGGAATAAACTAGTATATTTCTACTTAGTTGGAGGAAAGAGAAGAGGAGAGAGAAGGTAAGCGGGCTCTTCGTGAAGAGCCCGCTCTAGCACGTGCTCCTAGGCACTTTGTGAGAATGAAAGGTGGGCCACAAAATAAAAAAGTAGTAGTACACTCTTTTGATCTACTATTTTGTACATGTTGACTATAAGATGGGCTGTAGATGACATGACACTAGCTATACTATTAATGATCTTTAGATGAGGTGCTAAGTGCATTAAATGGCTTAGTAACTCAAGTCTTGAATGCATAGGTGCTTAGTTTATTGGTGCCACATCGTATTTTATGCCTACGTGGCAGGCTTAGCAGCTATACACGGTGGAGCACTGGGAGAGGCCAAGGCTGGTCATAGTGGGGAGTAACTTGTACTGTAACATATTACTATGTTACTCTAAACATCTCTATAAACCGGAAAGGAGGGAGTAGTAACATAGACTAGTGTCATATGCAGAGTATGGGAGCACATGATATTTCCCCGTCCGGACCGATCCCAAGTTGGCTTCTCACCTTCTTGGCCCAACAAAAACTGCTCCCCCTCCCGCGCGCACTTCCCGCCCGGTGCCAGCTGAGCCCGCCGCTCCACAATTGATGGCAAGTCAGGGCGACGCGACCTCTCACTGCTTCCGTCGTTGAAGCGGCGCGCCGACCGAGGGCACCGCCCGTTGCATGCCCGGCATTTCAGACTACCCAGTGGATAGTAACTTTAGAGCAAGTACTACAAGTAGATGACATAAGCAGGCTATAAGGATTTAAATATAGTATTTCTGCTTAGTTGAAGGAGAGAGAAGAGAAGCGGATTGTAAACGTGTAGCCGGTTGTACTTAACATACTTTGTGAGACAAAAGGTGGGGCCATTATTAATGATATTGTATTTATACTAGTAAAGGGACTTATGGACGCCTTAATTACTCCGGGTTTTTTTGAGACAAACCTTGGTGGGGCTATTATTGACTTTTTTTAGCTATTATTGACTTCGACGTGGGGTTTGGGGTCCAAAGGCCTACTATTATACCCGCACGACCGACCTGACATGCTCTACCCTAGCCGCCGATGTATCATATGGTTTCGCACCGTTCCAGATCTTAGCGCCGCCACGCAATTATTCTCCAGCCCTCCTTCCGGCGTGCATCGCGAGAAGGGACAACAGTCCTCCGAACGCCGCCTTTCGTGATCCTGTACGGGAGAGGGGCGATCAGGTTTTTGGGGAGCACACTCCTGTGACTGCTGCCGGCAACGACTTCCTCAACGACAGCCTTCTTCCCTGACCTCGGTAACCTCTTCATCAACGGCATGAGTGACATTATCAACCACATTGGTTCTGCTCCCGCTATACAGTATGTGATTCTGTCCTCCTGGTTTAGTCCGCATCATTATTTTGATGTTTGCAATTGTCGTCATGATCTATTTACTGCTGATTTGGATTAAATCTCATACTAAATTGCTCATATATTCAACAATCCAATCCAAAAACCTGACTGCAGGCAATTTACTCCGAGTGGTTTTGCTGCGCTTTTGAAGCCGCCTACTTTTAAGGGGGTGCAATATAAAAGGTGGCGCACAAGAGCAGTATATTGGTTTCAGATCATGTACTGCTATGACGCCACTAAGGGTAAGCCTGAGGGCGATCTTAATCCTACACAGCAGGAAGCTTTTCAGAACATGGATACCCTCTTCAAAGCCGCCCTGCTGAGTGTTCTTGACGATTCCATTGTGGATTCATATATGTCGTTTGACAGCGGCAAAGACATGTGGGCTGCGCTCGAGGCCACGTTTGGGCCCTCGGGCGCTGGCAACGAGTTGTACGTCATGGAGCAATTCTGTGACTACAAGATGACTGATGAGCGCTCTGTTGTTCAGCAGACTCATGAGATACATTCACTCTCTAAGGAACTTGAGTACTTTAAGTGTGTGTTGCCGGACAAATTTGTTGCTGGGACCATCATTGCCAAGCTTCCACCTTCGTGGAACGATTTTGCTACTTCTCTGAAAACAAGAGACATGAGTTTTCTGTTTTGGATCTCATTAGCACTCTTGATTTTGAGGAGAAGGCGAGAGCAAAAGACACACGTGCTCGGGTCGCTGAGGGAGCTTCTAGTGCCCACATGGTACACGAGAAGAACTTCCAGCCCAACCAGCCCCAAAACAACAAGAACAAATCTCAGGGGAAAGGCAAGTTTGATGCAAAGAACAAGCCGTCACATTCTACCAACTTCAAGAAGAATTCTCATAACGGGAAGGGATACAAACCTCAATTTTGGTAGCACCGCACAAATTTATATGGCTGCATCTACCTGCTGTCAGCTAACCTCATGGTGCTCCAGGTATTCCTACATTCGTAACTAGGTACAATGACCACCGCAAGATGAAATTAGCTTATTCGTATGTTGACTTGCTGAATGCAGTGCGGAACGATCCTGTCATGTGTGGAGGAGAAAACAAGCAGTGGAGACAAAGGTGGAAATCAACCAAGGACTTATGAAATTATATGTAATCTTCCTCAGGTAGGTCAGTATCCCCTTCGTCCAGATGATCGTGTTTTGTCATGCCGAGCTATTGATATGTGCTATTGTTTTGCAACACCGTTTAAGTATAGCTATTGTTTTCCTATTATTTCAGATTCAGGACAATGAATATGATTTCAGGGGAACTGCACAATATGGACCCATGTTGAGTCATCTCTATTTGCCTCATGTGTTTGCTGCAAATGCGTCAGCATCAATTGCAAGATGAGGCAGCTAGCTAGTTGTGGACTTGCCAACATGCTCAAAGTGCTCGCAACATTTTGAGAAGAAACAAGCATGCCCAGGAAATTAATGTGTGCGTAGGGAGGCCCTTTGCTCAGAGAAGCACCGACTGATTTTCTTTATTTCCACACCTTCTCACAGCTTTGCATATTGGTTATAGTATGGTGAATCATTGAGATGCATAGACATGCTGATCTTTTGTTCTTCTGAATGTTAGTTTAATGTGAGTGTCTGCATCCAGTACCGCATCCTCTAATTTGGTGGATGCACACAGAGAAAATAAATCTCCTTAATTTACTCCATAACCACCCTATTAAATAGGCCTAGTAACAAACTAGGCGCATGCAGTGGCCGGCGGGCACATGCATCCTGCATGCATGGCCAGTCAGCCAAGCCCATGCACCAGCTCCAATGCAGCAAAGCAAAAGAAGAGAGCGGTTCTTGGGGAAAAGCAAGTAGTTAGTGCAGCGGGCCTTATAAACACGAACAGCTCGCTCTCCCGCTTCGTCTCCCCACCCAATTCCCCCCGCTCCCCAATCCTCTTCACTCGTCCAGAAAACCCCGCTCACGTTCTTCCTCACTCGTACAAAAAATGCCTGCTCCTCTTCTTCCACTCCTATAGAAATCCCCAACCCTCCTTATTCCCCATTCGCACTGCCACTAGGCTCATCTCTGGCTACTCTTCTCAAACCCGTGAGCTCGGCACGACGCCCACAAGGAAAATGGAGTCGGCTGGCCCCAGCGCCAAGAAGATGAGGCTCCCGCTAGCAGCGACGCCGGTTGTAGATCCCGCACCCGGTAGCGCGGGGAGAAGCGGCGAGCACCCCCCCCCCCACCCGGATTTGAGGAACCGGTAGAATCTTCGGTGGACGGCATCAGCGATCTCCCGGGCGTCATCCTTGAGGAGATCATCTCGCTTCTCCCCATCAAGGATTGTTGCCGCACACAAGTCCTCTTAGCTCGGTGGCGCCCTCTATGGTGCACCGCGCCCCTCAATCTCGATTGTCATCAGATATCTGTCCTTCCTGAATTTGATCTCCTCAAAGCCATCGTCTCTTCTCACCAGCAGGGCCCCGTTCAATGCCTCTGCATCCCGACAAGCTACCTGCTGCCCATACCCGGCAAGGTGGATGCTTGGTTGACATCCCCTGAATTCGGAAAACTCCAGCAGTTTGAGTTCTACCATTACCAAGAAAGTTTCATACCACGAACATACCAAGAATTCATGCCCGCACCACCATTGTCCATCTCGCGGTTTTCCTCCTCTCTCCACACCGCCACCTTCGCGCGGTGCCATCTACCAGACGATCTGGTACAAATGCTTCGACTCCCACTACTAAAAAAACTTTCGCTTGTGGTGGTTTATCTGTCGGAGGCCTCACTGCACAGCATCATCCACTCTAGTTGCCCTGCCCTGGAGCGCTTGCTGATTGTTTTGGGAATAGAAATCGGTATCAGTTGTCTCCAAATAAAGTTGCCTCACCTTAAAAGCATTGGAATTTGTTTTAAAGGACAACAGCTCATCATCGAAGATGCCCCTTCACTTGAAAGGTTGCTCCTTCATAATTGTTATACACCTTCAGAAATAACTGTCGTCTCTGCGCCCAAACTGGAGACCTTGGGTGTAATTCGTGACCCGTTTAATAATGACAAGGAGTGGGTGTTTGGCTCCTCACTTTTTCAGGTACCGTATATTATCATCTACACATTTGTAATCATATGCTGCATTTTTCATTTGTGCGCATAAGTTTTATATCATCTTGGAGTACACTTTGGGTACTAATATTATGTTATATGCTCAATGAAGAGTTCGTCCATTGATAGCCTATCAATGCTGCTGGATTCTGTCAAGATCATATATATCAGAATGTATAGTTTTGATCTGGACATAATTATTGGCTTGCTGCGATGCTTTCGATCTCTGGAGAATTTATACATAGAGGTGATGATTTCATGCACATTGAAAGCCCGTATATATTGTACTAGAATTAACTGTTCAGCTGTCGTTATTTCGACTTACTCTTTTTTCAGACCTTAACTGTTTTCAATCTTCATGTCTACTTAGGCAGAACCACATGGAGAAAAACATGTAACCAATCGTTGGCGTAATAAGCACAAGGATTTTCTCAGTTCTCATGACATTCGTTTGAGGACAATAACGATGGGACGATATGCATCCAACCAGGCAAACAGAAGCTTTGTCACATTCTTCCTGTTGAATGCGAGGTTACTATTGTCCATGAGGCTTAATTTTTACAGCAAGAGATTTCTCACGGACGAACATGTTGAACAGCAAAAAAAGAAGTTTCAGGTGGACAAATGGGCTTCTAAACGTGCTCGACTTCTATTTACAATAAGTTGTAGACATCCTGAAATAAATTCTTTTGCACAAGATGTTGATTTTATGGATCAGACCGATCCATTTGTTTGTGACTGGAAAAAAGAGTGGTTGGGTTAGATGTTACTGTCATGTTCAATCTGGGTTTTGTCTAAAAATTTGATGAACAATTAATCCTTGGGCTTTTTGTACCATTTGTATGCTTGACTTGCATGTTGTTGCCCTCGTACTACCCTCCACCTGCCACTACACTGCCGCATCTTCCATGGCTGCTGTTCGTTCCCGTTCGAGGCCTTGCCGTCGTTCTCCACCTTGGTTAGCTCGTTGTGCTCGCCGCCGTCTGGCATTGTCAACATGGTCAACAACCAAGAGGAATCAGGAAATGATTGTATGTGGAGAGGCTGACAGTAGGGACCCACCAGGGTCATTGCATTTTGCAAGCAGGTGCCTCGTTATTACAAGCCAAAAAAATACTTCCTACTAATTGTTTGACAACTAGGTTCCAGGCCATTGTCAATGTAGTCAATAAACGAGAAAATTACACAACGAGTGGATAACACCAAGGACCCAGCAGCTCGCCCAGTTGTTTTTCAGTTTTAGAGACAGAGCTCAACTGCGCGTTGTGCGGGGGCTGTGGCCCGTCTAGCCCACGCTTACGCTTTTATTAAGCACATGACGAGCCCAGTTGATATATTTTTTCTTTCTGAAATTGGCTAGCCCAGTTCTTTTTTTGGAGAATACCAAAACCGCGGCCTACTTGCTTTTCTCAGCCCTGCTGGGCTGCAAATCTTTCAAGACGAGGAGGGATGTAAGTAGTAAGAAATGGGCTTCCCCAGAAAACGGGCTATAAGTTGTAAGAAATGGGCTGTAAATTTTTAAACCAAAGCCAACCGGCAATTGCATTAAAATATCATTTTTCAGGATTTCTCTACTCTCTACTCTTATAAAAACCAAAGCCAACTGGCAATTACATTAAAATATCATCTTTTCTCCCACAAGATAAACTACTCATACAAATGCATCTTCATGTTCAGTGCAACGAACGGGCATCTTGCTAGTTAAGATTCTAAATTTCATTCATTTTTTTGCGGAGAATTGTTTTTTGAATTTTATATTGATATAATTTTTTGAAAATTATTTTTAACGTGACTCAAAATTTCGTGATTAAAAGAGTTTGGACCCCACCGAAATATGCAAAATTTCGTTCAATTTTTTAGCAGTGCCCAGAATATATGGTCTGTAATGCTAATAAAAAGAATATGGGCTTCAAATATCCTTAAGAATTAGGAAGTGGGCTTTAAATTATTGAAAATAATGGCTAATGGGTTGTATGCTGTTTTCCACAGATTTGGAGGCTGACTTCTGGGCCTACTAGGTTGACGATGACGTTGTCCTAAAAAATATTTTGACGCGTACGCAAGGCTTTGTCAACTTAGTCAACACACATCAGTGACTGTTGCATGTCCATCCAACGGCCGCCATGCTTCTTCAATCTCTGATCTTCCTGCTCCAGCCACCCAAACCAGCGCCGGCGGGACTGCCTGGTCCCTCCTCCCGTGGCTGGTTGTGCTGCCGCCAGGCCACCCCTCTAACCACCCACACATCCTGTTATTTTTCGGCGACGTCAGCCTCACCCCGCAGCCGACCAGTCAGCGCTCGTTCTCCCCTTAGTGTGGGCATCCGTTGCGGTGGCTTCACCGGTTCTGGGTGGTTCTCTTCCTGGGCCTTGCCCTCATCCACCGTGTTTGTGCTCTCGACGCGGCGAGGTCAACATGGTCAACAAACAACAGCCATCGGAAGAGGCTGACAGTAGGGGCCCACACAGGAAAATGCCTCCTTATTACGCGCAAAATAATTAATCCTCCACCTGATAGCTGGGACCCACCGGAAGGGTCTCTATATTTCGCGAAAAAAACGTTCCCCCCGCTGTCAGCTCGGACCCACCGGAAATGCCTCCTTATTACGCTCAAAAAAATGAATACTCCCCCTGCTAGCTGGGACTCACCTTGGTGGGAGGATGACTTGTGGGCCTACTAAGTTTACGGGGACGGAGGGCTTTGTGAACTTAGTCAATATGAACGATTCTAGCTCCAGTGACCGTACGATGTCCATCCAACGGCCATAGTGCTTCTTCAACCTCTGGTCTTCGTGCTCCAGCCGCCCAAAGCAGCGCCTGTCGTGCCGCATGCTCCTGCCTCCCGTGGCCGGCTGTGATGCCGCGGAGGCCTCACCGCCCCCTACTACTCCCACCGCTGGCCAGGCCATCCCTCTACTCACCCACACCCCCTGTTATTCTGCGGCGACGGCAGCCTCACACCGCAGCGAACCAGTGAACCCTCGTACTCCTCTACGCATGGGCATCCACTGCCGCGTCTTCCCGGGCTCTGCATCGTCCCCTTCCTAGGCCTCGCCATTGTCCACCGCCTTGGTGCTCTCGGCGCGGCGTGGTCAACGTGGTCAAGGAACGGCTTCCATCGGACGTGGACTGTACGTGGAGAGGCTAACAGTTGGGTCCATGGCCATAGCAAGGAAGTGCCTCCTTATTACGTGCAAAATAATTATTCCTCCACCTGACAGCAGGGACCCACCGGACGGGCCACCTTATTTCGTGAAAAAAACATTTCCCCCTGAGTGCTGGGACCCACCAGCTACATCTTCGCACGCAAGGAAGTGCGTCCGGGCAAGAAAAAACGATTCGCCCCCCTGACTGCTGGGACCCACCAGCTACATCTTCGCACGCAAGGAAGTGCCTGACAGTCGGGACCCACCTGGTCGAAGCGTGCGTAGCGTTGTCATTCTGGTCGCGAACGTGTATGTACATATATACTGGTGGATGTAGAGGCATGCACGTGTCGTAGTAGAGGCGCGCACGTAGCATGTACACGTACGTACAGCGGCCAGGGTGCAAGAAAGAAAATACGGCCACGTATGTGTACATACGGGCGGGTTCTCGAATGCCTACTCGCGCATACATACGTACGGCCAGGGCTCGTGTACATTGGCTGGGTCGGAACGGAGAAACATCGTCGTCATCGTGTTCATGGGGAGCCAACCGGCTGGGTCAGAACGGAATGCGTGGTCGTGTTCTTCGGGAGGGCTTGGACGGAACAGGTGATGGAAATGAGGCCTGGCGTACCGCAGAACGGAGGAAACGGCCTTGTGTTTGACCGGCCATGTTCGAAACGGGGGTCGTGTTCATCGGGAGGGGTCTGGCGTATCGCAAAACAGAGGAAACGGACCTCCTACGGTCGAAACGGGGGTCCTGTTGATCGGGAGGGGTGTGGCATACCGCAAAACAGAGGAAACGGACCTCCTACGGTCGAAACGGGGGTCCTGTTGATCGGGAGGGGTGTGGCGTATCACAAAACGGACGAAACGGACTTGTGTTGGAGCGCTACGGTCGAAACAGGGGTCCTGTTCATCGGGAGGGGTGTGGCGTACGGCAAAACGGGACTCCACGGGATACTGCTCATCTCCACCATCGACCTCCTCCAGCCTCCACCGCGTGCTACTCCACCGGCTACTGTTCAACCACCCCTCCACGGGCACCCCTCCACCATCTACTGTTCATCAAGCCCTCCACACCATGGGGTCTTGTTCATCCACCCCTCCACGGGCACCCCCCCACCGTCTACTGTTCATCCAGCCCTCCACACCACGGGGTCGTGTTCATCCACCCCTCCATGGGCACCCCTCCACCGTCTACTGTTCATCTAGCCCTCCACACCACGGGGTCCTGTTCCTCCAGAGGCAACGCCACCGCTCACTGTTCATCCAAGCCCCCCCCCCCCCCCGGCAATGCTCACTGTTCATCCAATCGATCGGCTTCAGTTAGCAGCAGTAGCGAAGGAATCGCTCGATCGGGTTCAGTTAACAGCCATCGATCAATCGCTAGGGTTCAGTAATGCGTAGCCTATAGTGCAATCGCTCGGGTTCAGTTAGAGCCCAACACCTCACTCGGGTTTAGTTAGAGCCAACGCCTCACACACACGCGCGTACGTGTACAAGAGAAACGCGCATCGCTCGGCCCCCGGCTTCCCACCGTAACCGGAAACTCCCCGAAATTTTCCTCGCCCTTGCTTCTACCACGGTTTTTCCCGTCATGGGCGGCCCAAAGAATGTCATGCAGCTGCGTCTCCAGCCCGCCCAGGATGAAAAGCCCATTTTCTGTCATGATTTTTTGTCATAGAAGTAGGAGCCCACCACATCTATGATGATACCGGGTTTTGTCACAATTATCGTCATAGAAGTGTCATATGTATGACAGAAAAAATTCGTTCGGCCCAAAATGTCAGGGATGTATCTTTTTTTTGTAGTGTCAAATGCAGCAAACTGGACAGCCTGAGAAGCGGTAGAAGCGTAATCGCTCCTGGAAGTGCGGGTGTAAGAGGTAGAGGATGAATTGGTGCACAGGGTAACCACGGCATGATACTCATACACTGAATCTAACAGACGCTCCCGGTACACCCGATAGACTGGGTCGTCACCATAAGGATACAGTCGACGGCACACGTTGCGAAGGAGATGCAGCAACATGTATGGCATCAGCTGCAACTGGCACGGATACGACACCGGAGCCATCTACACTCACAGCCATTAGCGGGTTAGAAGTTAAATAACCAAGTTCATGCAATGCAACAACCAGTTATAAACACTACCGGCACTCAACTTTTATCTTAGCTAACGTCCAGTAATGTGGTGGTAGTCTAGCGTGTTCTACAGTCAGCGCGGCTCTAATACCAAGCGTTGTGGCACCCCGGCTCAGAGCAACCGGTTTACCTTGCATTGCCAGCCCAGAGACCATGTCTTCTGGCAACACACAACATCTTGGCACAAAATACAACCACTTTATTGATACTAGCAGAACATAGTTCATATTACAACAAGTTAGGAGGTCAAGCGGCACATGCGGTGCGGCTGAACAATATGTACATTATTTAATGAACATAAGGAGGGCCTCGACCATGACAACTACGCAGCAGCGGAATGACGACGAAGCAGGACTCCATAGCACATGGACACTGAGGGGAACACGATCTAGACTCAAACAGCACTCCGTTCCAACGAACCTTTCCTGAAATCTGGCATGACACGCTAGGTTAGTAAATTGAATGTACTTGCAAGCTCACAACAAGCATAAACGTAATGACAAACAATATCATGATATAACGCAATTTAATCATCAATGCAATATCATGTTATGAATGCAGTGAATCGAAATCTCTTGCCTCAAGTCCCACGGACTTGCTTACCAACGGGTTACCACGTAACCAAACTGTGATCATTCTTGGATCACAAACGGACCAACAACTTGGTCATCAATACCAACATGGTTCTTTAACCATCCTATATTCAACAGTGCCATGTCATTTTAGTGTGCAAGGTTTATTTAAAACCTTGACCCATGGTGTGACCTACTTTCGAGCTTGTCCGTAACCGTGGACTCGCCTATCGATAGATTTAATACACTCTGCAGAGGTAGCGTGATGTACCCACACCAAGGAACCCATGGCCTCGCACTCCCATTCAGGTGGACCAAAGACATTCCAACAAAACCCCTCCATTGCCACGACATTCTCCCGGCCACTCAAACTAACTCCCCACTGGGCTAAGTCATGGGTGGCCCGGTGTCTACCCCAGACACCAACGGCCACTGTCGTGGCAAAATGGTCCCAAACAGGGACAATGTACCATAACAACAATCAATGGGAACACAAGGTTATGTCTGCCTACCGGGCCAGGGTACCGCACGCCCATAACCTTCCCTCATTGGAGGTACCGACCACAGGCATGGCAACGGACCGAATAAAGGCCTTCCCATAAAGGCAAATGTGGTTGCACTGGGAAATACTCGATTCAGTGGCACCATGACCCGATCAATGATATGTTTAAGTTGCTTTATTATCAGGTTCAACTTAAAATAAAAAGGACCCGTGTCATGACATGCCATGCAAATGCACTCATATACATGCTTCACTAATCATCGGAACCAGACCGGGTCGACATATATCAAGCACAAATCAAACATTTCAGAACTTCATGGCACTATTCTGGTCATGCCTAAGCAGCAACTAATCATGGCAATAACTTAGCTTAGTCATTTTCTTACTCAAGAAAATATTATTCAAAGTAGTCCATTTTCAATAGAAAATAATTTCTCCAAAGCCTATCATCACTTATAAATACTTAACTCTAGTTTAGCTACTTCTAACTTTCTGTCAAACAACATACCCTCAAGAATAAGCTTGCAACAGAATAAAAATAATTAGTTAACTAGGTGATTTAAATGCATGAATAAATTAATCATTCAAGTTGAAAACTATATCACAAATATTGCAATGGCACCATGAAAATGTTTTTGTGGCTTGCCTTAGTGCAGATGAGGGTCACACTCTCCCTGGTGATCCTCAAGACAAGCTCCACCTTTTGAAAACAATTATAAACACAAAAAGAAAACATCGAGAAACCTACTGAAATTTACCATAAAATCTAGGCAGAAGGGGAAAATCCCATCTTTGGTGTGCTGCTAGAGATTTTCATACAGAACCCAATGCAAAAAGAATCAATTCATTTGGACTTATGGTTAAAAAGTTGTGGTTGTTTGAAGTGTTCCGTAATTATTTAAATTTTGAATTTAAATAAACAGAACTGGGGGGTGACGTCAAAGACGTAAACCCGCGGGGCGCCTCCACTCGTACCGCTTCAGGCATGTACAGAGTGGCTGACTGGCGGGCCCCGCTAGTCAGGTGAGGGGGAGGGGAGAGAGAGACAGGGGGCGGCGGGGCTCCGCTGGAGCACACGCCAGCGAGGAGACCTCCTTAGCCCAAACTAGAGGGAGGGATCGAAAGAGGGGACAGAGACGCACCTGCCCGTACCCGTAGATTAGCTAGGGGTGGTCGGATGGCGTCAGAAACAACCTCTCCAACAGCGACAGAAGGCAGCGGTCATCGGAGTTGAAGACGACGGCAACTAGAGGCGGCACCAGGGGCTCCAACCGGGCGGAACGGCTCCATCGAGGCACGGCGGAGGCCCTGGATGGGTCGCCTGAGCTTGGGAGGGGCTGGAGTGGTGCGGATGGATAGAGGGGATCGCTGGCAAGCTCGAGCTCGAGGACGGCGGCCTGAGGCCTGCCCAGCCGGGCCACTACTTTCTACAGGTTTGTGGAGTGTGGGTGAGGAGTGGATGAGGCTCGAGGAGGATGGGGAGGGCTCTATTTATAGTTGAGCGATGGAAGGGCCTCGAGCTCCACCGGAGGACACCTGGACACTGCGCCCGACGACGAGCAGCGTCAGTGAGAGAGGGGGAAGGCGACGCAGCTCACGCGGGAACTGTGGGCGCGCAGAGATGAGCACATGAGCGAGGAGACAACGACGAACACAATGCGCGGCGCACTGTTGGGTTGGCCGGACTACGCCCGTGCTCGCTGTGGCGAGCTCCGGCATCGGAGAGCACCAGGGGGAAGTAAATGGCGCCGGGACGGTGATGGTGGCGGGGTTTGGCAAGGTTTGGCAGGCGGGGAAGCGATCACGCGAGCAACAGAGGCTCGGGCGTGACGCAGAGCGCGCCGTCTGCATGCCAGCATACTTGGTCGAACGCGGTCACCACGTGAACTCTAACCTCAGGCCGACCTAAGCCTAAACTTCATGTCTAGCATGTTGTTTGTGGTAGATATAGATGTTACCATACTTTGGTTTGAGCCCAGGCGCAGTGAACAAGAATTTTACTTCACTGCAAGTTACTGGATAGTAACTTTGAGAGCTTGATGTGATTAAATGGCTGGGAGTTGGGAGTTGTGCTTTGGTGTGTAGCAGTGAGTTAGGAGGGTAGTGATGCACAAGAAAATGCAGCACCAATGGAGCAAGTAAAATGGTAGTTGCTGTAGAAACCACCATTTCTGGCTAGAACAGAAAATATTTTCTGTAGCAAAAATATTCCAAAAAGTGGTGTGATATTTTTGCTCAGAGTGGTGCCCTAGGGTTCAAAGGATTTTTGAGAATTTTCTCAGATATTTGTGGGCAAGAAAATAAGGGGTTGCTTTGGAGCACAAGTTTCTGGTTAGGGTTTTTGAAAGGGAAATGAATATTTTTCATTTAAGAAAAATACTCATTACATTATTTTGAGGTAGAACAGAGAGGAAATGATGGTTTGGAGGATGAGTGAGCCACTTGGGTGAAAGCCAAGGTGATGCCCAAGTGTTTTAAGTCCAACTGAAATGACTCAAATTCAAAATTCAAATCAAAACCCAACTGAAAATCAGAAGAGAAAAGAGAGCAAAAACTAGGCTGTCACAAAGAAGGGGTCGGAGGCCCTCCCTAGCCGGTGTTGCATGGGAGAGAACGACAAGGCATGCTGATCGAGATGCACCGGTAGTGGGTAAGAGCCGTTGTCGAGGACGACCGCGTGAACATTGCACCTTCGCACCTTCCCGGACGGAGAAGATCCGGCTGGATCTGTGACCATCGATGAGAAGAGAGAGAGTGTGGCCACCCCTATCGTGTTTAGATCTAGAGAGGACGAGACGGTGTGAAGAGAACAACACTAGCAAGCAATCACGGAGGCTCCTGCCTATATAGTGGAGTAGTTTTCTTTTATCTACGGGGAGCCGGCTTGACCTCGCCAATGACTGCCAAGAAGTCTTCATGCATGTGCCCCAGAGGCATAGTTGTCGTCGTTTTGATCTAAAGCACCGGATTAACATATAACACGAAAAAATGCCACATGACAAGAAACCATAACCTCATTGCCCCAAGGAGACAACATGAATCCAGACGGACAAACTAGACGAGGATCAAAGCTCAAATTAAAGATAAGCTCATAGGAAAGGGGTCCATCGATAGATGTCCTAATTAACACAATCGACTTGACCTAGATGGCATCCGAGTAGTCTTCATGCATGTGCCCCCTAAGGGAGTTCCGTACTAGGGGGTGTCAGGATAGCCGAACTATCATCATCGGCCGGACTCCAAGACTATGAAGATACAAGATTGAAGACTTCGTCCCGTGTCCGGATGGGACTTTCCTTGGCGTGGAAGGCAAGCTTGGCGATACGGATATGTAGATCTCCTACCATTGTAACCGACTCTGTGTAACCCTAGCCCTCTCCGGTGTCTATATAAACCGGATGGCTTTAGTCCATAGGACGAACAACAATCATACCATAGGCTAGCTTCTAGGGTTTAGCCTCCTTGATCTCATGGTAGATCCACTCTTGTAACACACATCATCAATATTAATCAAGCAGGACATAGGGTTTTACCTCCATCAAGAGGGCCCGATCCTGGGTAAAACATCGTGTCCCTTGTCTCCTGTTACCATCCGCCTAGACGCACAGTTCGGGACCCCCTACCCGAGATCCGCCGGTTTTGACACCGACACCCCCAATGACCAGTGCCTTGTAGGAACTCAGTTGTCGCTGTTTAACCCTCACAGTGATCTGAAGCACATGACACCTAATATTGTGAGATGACAAGAAACCTTTTTTTTATTTCTCATCAGAACTACAGCCCTCTACAACACAGCCTGCACGATATGTAGACAATATCCAATCCAACCGTCTGCCGGAGTCTGGTCTGCATGGACGAACTAATCTTCCGTGTCATGCAGGGATCGTCCAGGCACCGACGTCTGTACAACACTGCTCCAGTACTATCGCTCATCTCTCTCTTCTGTTAACTCAGCCGACTTGCGGGGCCGGGGAGTGTGCCTATGGTCAGTTCTCAATTGTGGTCCCACATGTGTGTGCAAACGCAATATGACGCGCGTTCCATTCGCAGAGCAGCGTGCCAAACCGACCGACCGTCTGGGGTGCGACGCGAACGCGACAGACGTGTTGTATACATGCGTACCGCCATTTTCTTGAGGCTTTGCTCCATGGTGCTGATATGTCTCCAACGTATATATAATTTTTTATTGTTTCATGTTGTTATATTATTATTCTTGGATGTTTTACAATCATTTTATAGTCATTTTATAACATTTTTTGGTACTAACCTACTGACATAGTGCCCAGTGTCAGTCGTTGTTTTCTAGATGTTTTTTACATCACGGAAAATCAATATCAGACGGAGTCCAAACGCAACAAAACTCCTAGAGGTTTTTGTTTTGGGCTAGAAGACATCCAGTGGGCCAAGAAAGCACCTGGGAGTGGCTCGAGGGGAGCAACACTCACCAGGGCGCGCCAGGAGGCCCAGGCGCGCCCTAGTGGGTTGTGCCCACCTCGGGTGCCCCTGAACCACCTCTTTGCTCTATAAATACCCCAATATTCCAGAAACCCTAGGTGAGTCGACGAAAATCAATTCCAGCTGCCACAGAGTCCAGAACCACCAGATCCAATCTAGACACCGTCATGGAGGGGTTCACCACTTCCATTGGTGCCTCTTTGATGATGCTTGAGTAGTTCTTTGTAGACCTTCGGGTCCATAGTTAGTAGCTAGATGGCTTCCTCTCTCTCTCTCTCTTGATTACCAATACAATGGTCTCTTGGAGATCCATATGATGTAAGTCTTTTTGCGATGTGTTTGTTGGGATCCGATGAACTTTGAGTTTATGATCAGATTTATGTTTTTATCCATGAAAGTTATTTGAGTCTTCTTTGATCTCTTATATGCATGATTGCTTATAGCCTCGTATTTCTTCTCCGATATTTTGGTTTTGTTTGGCCAACTTGATCTATTTATCTTGCAATGGGAAGAGGTGCTTTGTAGTGGGTTCGATCTTACGGTGCTTGATCCCAGTGACAGAAGGGGAACCGACACGTATGTATCGTTGCTACTAAGGATAACAAGATGAGATCTATATCTCTGCAATAGATAAACGGATCTCGTATACATCATGTCATCGTTCTTATTGCATTACTCTATTTTCCCATGAACTTAATACACTAGATGCATGACGGATAGCGGTCGATGTGTGGAGTAATAGTAGTAGATGCAGGCAGGAGTCGGTCTACTAATCTTGGACGTGATGCCTATATAATGATCATTCCCTGGATATCATCATGATTATTTGAAGTTCTATCAATTGCCCAACAGTAATTTTTTCCCATCGTTTGCTATTTTTCTCGAGAGAAGCCACTAGTGAAACCTACGGCCCCCGGATCTCTTTTCATCATATTTGCCTTTGCGATATATTTTCCCTTGCATTTATTTTCAGATCTATTAAACCAAAAATACCAAAATACCTTGCTGCAATTTATTTGTTCCGTGATCTATTTATCCTATCTACCACTTTTACCTCACGTTATTTGCCTATCTTGAGGCATTCTACCCGGAAGGGATTGACAATCCCTTTAACACGTCGGGTTGTGAGTATTGGTTATTTGTGTGCAGGTGTTGTTTACGTGGTGTGAGGAGGTTCTCCTACTGGTTTGATAACCTTGGTTTCATCACTGACGGAAATACCTACCATCGCTATACTGCATCATCCCTTCCTCTTTGGGGAAATACCGACGTAGTTCTAGCAGACATCAGGCACAATCCATGGATACAAAATTATATTTAAAAGTCGATGGTGGGGCTCTCCCGTGCGGTAGGCGAGAAGATGAGGGAGTAGGCTGCTACAAACATGGGGTTGTGTGATTTGATGGCGAGTTACTGTTGGACTGGTGGGGCCCTTTGATTTGACTTGTCATTATAATTTTAACTGCAGCGCTACGAGTGGCGTGAGTCTCCCGATTCCTGACCACCTCCATGGTATACAGGTGCCAAGTACAGTACTCCTTACTCCTTTTGGCAAATACAATAAATACTACTCCATCTCTCTCATTTACAAGGCGTGGGCGTACCCCTAGGTCGTCAATTTGACCAACCTAATAGAAGCCATATGCAGTATTACAAAAAATATACCATTATAAACTTCACATGTTCTATTTTCAAATGGTATAATTTTGTGTTATATAGTTTATATTACGGTGATTAAATTGACAACCTGGGTATACGTGAAGGACTTGTAAACTGAAACGGAGAGAGTACGAAGAAAGAGATAGAGAGAAGTAAAAAATTTACTCTTATAGCCAACCTTACAGCTAACCTTGTTATATGAATGAGTAAGTGATGACTATGTATGACATGCCAACATCAGATAGCCTAACGCACCTGGACGGAGGAAGTAGTTTCATGCATGCGAAGTAGGCAAAAAAATTCATTTATAGCCGTCTGAAATCTCCAAGGGCACGACCGCGCGAGCGAGGCGATGGTCGTGGTAGGCGCGACCATGATACGGGCTGCTGACAACCCTTGGATCTGAGACCGAACAGTCACATGCTAAGTTATTGAAAATTTGCAGAATAACCCTCCAGGATAGGATATTCACCCATAGGTCTAGAATCACACCATGCAATTGTTCGATCTCAAATCCAAGGGCTCTCGAAAGCCCGCATCATGGGAGCATGGAAAGCCCTGCTGTTCGCATGCTCCACTTAGCAATTTTACAATCGGAAAACCGCTAGCAGTTCGGTCCTACTCGTCCCCGGCCGTCCTTTAACACTATGGCGGTTCGCTCCTAGTCGTCTCGTCCTTTCACATTACAGTAGTTCCACTAAACCTAACCCTCCTCCCAAATCCATGGCATCTCAAATCTCCATGATCGGCGGTGAGTACAAGGTTGGAACCATCACTGGCGATGAGTTTGACGTCATGTACACCCGTAATTCAACAATGATGAAAGGATGCCTTGCTTGCTTCAGACGCATGTTCGAAAACTCAAAGGCAGAGTGGGTCGCTGGGCTAGATGTTGAGTACACCACAATCCTAGGAAAAGAGAAGAATCTAAAGGAGGAAGATAAGAAGAAGCCCGTCGTGATCCAGGTTTGCATGCAGAACTTGTGCTTGGTCTACCACATATGTCATGCCGACATTGAGTGCGAGGAATTTAAGAACTTCCTGGGAGCGGCAAAGTCAAATTCGTTTATGTAGACTTTACAAACGACAAATAAGTCATGGGTCGGATAGGCTTCGTTGTAGGCCAGCCCTTCGACCACCAGAGGAATGTTCTGGTGTCCTCCCATCAGCCTTCAATGCTGAGCCATGGTTGATCCTTCGTACGATAAACTGACAAAACCTCCGCACAAGTTTCATCTTGCATGGCAGTGGAATGTACTAGATAGAGAGCACATCAATTACGCTGCAATGGATGCCTACCTTTTTTTCAATATCTAAAAAGGTTGGATGAAGAGCGAGAGCCAAGTGTGTTGTTCAAGCAAAGAAGTATCGGCCAAGAGGAAGAGGGACAAGGACGAGTCTAGCACATGGACGAGGAGTCTGAGTAAGGTGGCAGTGTCATTGCTCATGGTGGTTGTAGTGCAGTGTCTACTAGATTAGTGTTTTAGTTTAATTTCAGGGTGCTTCGTTTTATTTGAGGGGTGTGTTGTGCTGAGCCCCCAGCAGAACTATGTTATGTTCCTTCTCGTTACTTTAACTCTTCAGTATGTACATACTAGTATTTATTATAGTTCATATTATAGTTGGTAGTACTACCACTCGTTTCTTCACATTATATACGTACAATATATATGGCCAACATCATATAGCCAACAGCTTAGTTGTTAAAGAATTTCAGTGTGCTTAGTTTTATTTGAGGGGTGCGTTGTGCTGGACACCATTATTGCGACTCAAATCTCTTTTGCCATGTTATAATGACATAAATACATATGGACCAACATGCCAACTCTCTGTCTATCTCACTACAATACAATAAAGTGTGTGGCCTACTTGATCCCAACAGCATTCTTATTTTCCTGTAAAATTATTCGCTTGGTTACTCCTGACAAACGGGGCCACAATTATCATTGTGAGATAGAGAGAATCGACATGTGGGTCTAGGCTTATTTTTGTCATATAACGTGGTCAACGAGTTTGACGTGAAAATAACAATGTCTAATGGCATTTTTGAGCAAACATCTAATGGAACGATGGCATTTTTGAGATATCTAATTGCATTTTGTAGCAAGCATCTCACGGATCGATGGCATTTTTGAGTAGTTGTAACTTCTAATGGCACAAGTGAGTAGTGAGACACAACTAGTGGCATAAATAATCAAAACCCAAGAATTAAATAGGTATGCTAATTTATTTAATAGAATTTAGCACCCCATCTAAGCACGTGCTAGGTTTTTTAATAGTATTGTATGCATAATTTGGCCACGAGCGCTCTCTATATGTACCACCTTTTTTCTTTAATTTCATCTTGTTAGTTTTGCTCCATGGCGCAATCCATTGATACTAATACTGTACAAAAGTATACATTTAAAAGGCTAGAGGGCTGGGCAGTCTCGCTTGGTCGGTTTCACGAGAGGCGAGGGCCTTTGTGATTTGATGGCTCATTACCATTGGAAGGCAGGGCCTTGTGATTTGACTGCTCGTATAAATGTTGCCGACAACCTAAGGAGGAGCAAAGAACCGTGCGGTATACTCAAGTTTTTCACTAGAATACAAGTACGATGGAGGAGCACGAAACATGGCAGCCCAGTGCGATATGGCGATAAAAGATGATCTAATTTGCTAGTCATCGATCCCACTGCGCCACTCATCATTAGCATTGTTCTATTCATGCCTCAGAGAAAACATGACATGTGCGGTGAAACACCCGAAGCAAAAGAAGAAACACAGAAGCAAAATAAGAAGGAAGATTATCCCCCCCCCCTAAAGAAGGAAGATGCACACACAAAGTCTGGGGCACTGCTCTCTACTACATGAAGGGTTGCTCGCCGCGGAGTCGTAACTTCTTCTTCATCGCCTCCACGACCTCCATCTGCTCGCGCATCTCCTTCGCCATCTTCTTCATTTTGTCCATGATGCGGGATTTCTCGAAGCGAGCCTTCATCATCTCTTCCACGGCCGCATTACGTACCTTGACAGCAGTCGGGTGCTCGATGCGGAGCTTTGCCAACTCCTCCTTTTGTTCCATGACGAGGGCGTGCAGCATATTCAACGAGGAACTACTCTTCTCATGCAGCTTATTCCAGCTGGCGTTCTCCTCCTTCACCAGGTCGAGCTCGTGGTAGAGCTTTGCATTGTCCTCCTGAAGTTGCAGGATTTCACCGGTTGCCTTCTTATATGAGGCAATGCTTTTCTTCAGAACCATCACCAAGTCGACGGTCAACTCCCCCTGCTCATTGAGATCAGTGTGCATGTTGTTGAGGCTCTCCTTCAGCAGCTCCACCAAGTCGTCAATGAACTCCTTCTGCTTATTGAGCCGATCGGACATGTCATCGAGGGATAACGACTCCAGCACCGCCAGCTCGAAATCTTTGCCTCCGTGGCTCAGGCGCTCCTGGGAGCCCTCGCATGCCCGTGAGAGATCTTTCAAGGTCTCTGCGAGGCGGTGAGCCCTCTTTTTTTCTGCGGCCTTGGTCGCCGCTGCCTTCTTACGAGTAGTGCTCCACCTAGAGCTCTACACAGCGGCCATGGCAAGGATGGACGAACAAGAAAGACTTAATTATGAGGAGGAAGGTAGAGTAATTTTTGTCTAGGTAGTTCCCCTTTTATAACCTAGTACTAGCACTAGTACTAAAACCTGCATAGTGGGAACACATTCAGGTTTGATACATACTACTACATATGTCCTGGTTTATTGGTCCCCATTGTAATCTGTGCCAAAGTTTGACCATAAATTTAACTAACAAAATATTCATGCATGTCATAAAAAATTATATCATTAAAAATTATGTTCAAATACGAATCCAATGATATAATATTATTAACATGCACTAACATTTCATCAGTTAAATCGTTGGTAAAAAATTAGCACAAATTACAAAGAGGACTAATAAACTAGGACGGAGGTAGTAGGTGTGAGTAGGTCTGCACTTAATTATAGCATGGTAATACTTTGGAATGTGATGGGAACAAGCTAAAGATTAATTAATGGTTTTGGTTTCGAGGCCCGAAACGGCTCCCAATGAGTTTAGTGGAACAAGTACTACTGCTCAAATGCGTTCACACAAGTCGGTGATGTAACTGGTCGTACATGTCAGACCAAGCTGATGTGTGTCCCTTCAGTGAGAGGCGGGTGCGACCGACCGTAGGTATTACGCGATGGAGACTTCTGGTTGTGGCTTCGGGTGATTGTCACGTCCAAGCATTCAAAAACTAGTGATAAATCAATTACCATCTTTTTCCAAATGACCAAGTATTTTCACAGGAATACAATACATATAGATGGAGTGATTGTCAAGGTTGCAAACCGACATGGCCTTGCAAGTTCACTGCAGCAGCAACCGAGTAGGTCATTGCATCGCTGGCGGGGAAGAAAGGCAGCTCACCTTGCCTACGATGCATGCCCAGCGGTGCCGCCACAGCTGGTCCCGGGATTTGGCTTCTCCTACCGCCCATTTGAACAGTTGCACTGGCCGCTCATGCCATTCCGCAGGCATGCGCGTTCTTTCCTCCGCAGTCGACTCCGTGCATATGATTTTTTCCATTAGCCCCAGCTCAAAATCAACGCGTCTCTGCCAGATGCTGACATCCCTCAGCATCTCTCCCCTGAGATTGACTTGCACATCCGCCATTTTGCTTCGCCAGGCACAGCTCCTTCAAACTTGTCTCCAATCGATGTGACACTTCCTCGATCTGATTTGCCCTTGCTGCCCACCACCGGAAACGCAGCCGTAGCATGTCCTCCGGTGCCACAAATCTATGATTCTAGAGCAATGGATCCCCTCTGAAACACATGTGGGTTTCGCTCAAAGGCGGTAGTGCCGCGGGTCGCAGCGAGAGGGCAGCCCGCGGGATCCTGGGATCTAAGAGATTGTCCATGGCAAGATCCTCCATGGCGGGATCCGGTGGGTGAGGGGAGGCAAGGGTAGGCATTGGGAGAGCCCTGTGAGGCTAAGATAAAGATAGTACTACTCCACTCCGTCCATATTTAAATACTCCCTCTGTTTCTTTTCAGTCCGCATATAAGATTTGGTCAAAGTCAAACTTTGTAAAGTTGGACTAATTTTATAGAAAAAAATATTAACATGTCCAATACTAAAATTATATGTTATGAAAATTAATTTCATCATGCACCTAATATTATTGATTTCATAGTGTGGATGTTGATATCTTTTCCTACAAAGCTACTCAAATTATACAAAGTTTAACTTTGACCAAATCTTATATGCAAACTAAAAAGAAACGGAGGAGTAGTACAAAGGTCATCAACAGTAACCCAGGCAAAAATTGATCATCTTGCCTGCATCCTGGTTTATTGGCCCCCTTTTTATTTTGTGCCAATTTTTGACCAAAAAAATAACTAACAAAATTCAAGCACTACAACCAAAGTTCCTATTTTTGCACATTATTTTTATAGTACAAAGAATTTGTACAAGGGGATAATTATTTTTGTTGAAAAGTTTCTGTAATCAAGGTTCACAAAGTTTCCATTGGCATGAACAAAGTTCAAGGCTAGCTCCCACTTTAACAATGCTCATCTTTCTCACTTTCGCTTTTCTTTTTGAAAAGTTTTAGGTTCCCCTCTATATTTTTTTGATTTTATAAACTTTTTAAAAGCACACAATAGAAAAAATGACTCTCTAAAACTTTCGGGTTGTCTCCCTGGCAACACCTTCTTTAAAGCCATTAAGCTAGGCATATAGTGCTCAAGTAATGGAACCACCCAGATTCCAAGGTATATCAAAGCCGATTTTAATTAACAATGATTTATGATTTATCAGTGAGCACAAAGTAACATATATCATGCACAAATAAAGTCTAACTCTCTTCCCATGCATCGCCATGTCATAAAAGAACAATTCAGGCACACGAAGTAAAGGCCAATGCATAGTATAAATAGTTTCTTAAAATTTTATCGTATTAGAAACATAGAGAGGCGAAGATGTAGTTACTCTCTCATAATAATTGGAAGTAGGAGCAGAAAGCCCATGCATATTATATTTATCAAAATCATCATGTGCAAGTAGAACGCAACCCATCAATATAGTCCTGAATAAGTGCAAACTTCTCTGATATAGTGTAGTTGGGAGAATTCAAAAATATAATAGGACTATCATGCATGGGTGCAATAGCAACAATTTCATTCTTAACATAAGGAACTATAGCAAGTTCATCTCCATAAGCATAATTGATAATGGCATCATGGTCGAGAGCATAGCAAGCATCAAGTTCATCAAAAAGGGATATTTCAAATGCATCCAAGGGATCATAGCAATCATCCTTCGGTAAGCACGAGGGAAATTAAACAATGTATGAGTTATAAGGGCACGGGTGGATAATCTGCTCTTCCTCCTTTTGTTCTTCGCTCTCCTCCTAACCTTTTTCATCTAATGAGCTCACAGTGTCATCTTTTTATTCTTCCATAGATCCTGCAAAATATTAGTCTCTTCTTGGACAGCGGAGGCTTTCTCAATAAAATGCATCAATATCGGAATTATATTCATAATTCTCATATCAATATTGAAGTTAAGCATAATTTTCAGGTCTGTAAACATCATATCATAATTTTTACACTTTTTAAACAAAGATTCAATTTCATAAGCACCCTTAAAAGCAATGAATTCTTCTATTCGTTCCACATCACACTAATCATATATACCATTAACATAAGAAGCCAAGGTTTTATTATCATTATATTTAGGACAGTATAACCGAGCCTAAAGCGAGTCCTCTCACGCATTTGGTAATTTCAGCCATCCATTTTGCTGATTTAGATGTTTCTAGCCGTCAGATCCGCAGTATCTAGCGACCTCCATCCCGCCTTTTGATTCTTGGCCCAACTGTCCAAAGGCGCTGCTGCTCCAGGAGAAAAAAATGGAGGCCTCTGGTAAACTAAGCCGATTTTCCCGGCCCATATATCTAACCAAGCGGTCCACAGCGATCTGTTGCTATGATCCTTAAAAAATGTTCGCTCGAGGGGAACTAGGATCTATCCAAACAGAGGATGCGCACGACGCGGGCGGTTTGCATGGATCCAGCCGAGCCGCCGAGGCGAGGTAGGCGAGCAGGCGATTGGTCCATGAGGGAATCAAGCCGACGCGCACCATGCGGGTGATTCCGGGGCCGCTCGATCTAGAACGGGGGATGCGGGCGATGAAAGTCGATGCCTCATCTGCTTGAGGAGTTCATCGCCATTTCTACAGGCAATTAGTGCAATTGAAAATGGGGGCAAATAGTGGAGTTCAGTTACCGGTTAGCATCTTACATACTAGGTCCTAGCCCCTGCTCTTTGCCCTTTCTTCCTTCTGTAAAAGCATCCCATTTGCTATGGTTCTCCATTGTGTTGCTGCCATAATCTCCCATCCCCTCTGCTCGTCAGCCTCTCTCATTCATCCTACCTGCACTACCACTCTACCTGCACTACCGCTCTACATCTTACTCGGAGCAAAAAGGTCCTTTGTTGGAGATGAGATTTGAGGTGCTAATGTCATTCCAATCTCAAGTTTAGACAGGTTGTGTTCATCATAGCTTTGGTCGATTGAGTTCAGAAAATCATGGAGGTTGGTCCTCATCAAGTAGTTAACCTTTGATCTGATCCAATCTATCAAACCAGGAGAGGAAAAGCATCCAACGATACTGGTCTACGCGGGGCAAAGCGAGGCGGCATGAGCAAGACTCGTCAATGCATCAAAGCGAGGCTCAACTGTTGTTAGTTTTGTGGACGGTGGTAACATCCACCTCTCTCCCTATGGGCAAATTCCGTAGGTTTTCAACCTTTGCACCTGCGCCTCCTTATCCTAAGGTTTGATTTGTGAGGATCTAATTTTTTTTCTTGATCCCCTTTCCAAGGGTTGGTAATTGGGTTCCTCTGATTTAACAGGAAGTCACATCGATTGATCGGTTGGTAGAGAACAACAACCAGATATGCTACTACAGAATAAACATGGAGTCGGTCATGTGAATGGCATCATGCTGCAATTGATGATTTCCTAATTTTATTGTTGTATTGTGAGATGATTTCCTGGTTTTATTGCTATGTTGTGAGATGACTTCCTGATTCTATTGCTATGTTATGATATCCATCTTCCGTAACATGTGGTGAAGTCTTTGTCAATATGCTTCGGACATAGTCTTCTTCAGTGAGAAGCCACCCCATGCATGCGGATATAAGCTTCAGAACTTATATTATATGAGAGTACTCTTTAGTTCAGTAGTTAGCAAAACCATAGCTTCTTCCTTGCTTATAAATTTCTTGGTATGTCTTACATTCAAGGCTCAAGCTACCCATCAGTTCTATGTTGTTGCACCAATGTACTATTTTTTATGACTTATTTTGTGTAATTTCATTGTGCCAACTCTTCTTGGTGATGCTCTATCTTCTCATTTTTACAATGAAAACCCATTTCTTCTCAACGCAACTCATACAGACATGATAACAAAAACTGGTTGGGATTTTCTCAGTCCTAGCAAATATTCATATGTTCACTTCTAACAAAAATAATAGTGAAAAAATAACTTTCATCTTCACCTCATGTTCCTCCGTACATGATATAAATTCTACTATTCCATATATTTTATAAAACCCTATCCTATAGTGCCAAAATTGATGGGCGCCGCAACGCGCGCCATCATGATCTAGTTTACATGAAAAGGAAGGTGTGGAGCCTTCATCCTAGCACTACTGGCCATTGGATATCATCTACAATGCACCGGATTTTGCCACATGTACAATCTAGAAGACTGCATGGTTGAACTTAAGCATAATGCACAAACCTCAAAACACAAGCACTTATCCTTTGTTCTAGAATCTTCCGTATCATAATTGCCCAAATTTTTGTTCTACATGAATTGCCATTATTTGTTTTTACTTTATGCTTTACAACACACAATTCCATGAATCTTAAAATAGATTAGCTTTTTTATAAAAACTAATTGATTTTGAATGGGATGAACTATAAGAATTAAATGAACATATACATCATGCATATATGACTCAAAGCTTACATGCTATAATTTGGTATTTATTTATAATTGGGTGGCCAAATCTCATGTGTGCAATGCACGTGTACCTTACTAGTCTAAATGGTGTTTGTGTTTGTGTGTTGTGCGTGTTATACACATTGTACGTAGTATCATACATGGTTTATATTCCAAACATCTAGCTAGAGCATACATGTACTATGATTTGAGTTCAACATAAAATGGATACATATATTTGAATTTGAGATCGTATGTAAATGTAGTTCATATTTATATAGGAATTTACTACTCCTATATTCATGTCATGTGTTGTGAAGATAATATTTAGATGGTTGTATAACTAACCCGAGTACAATCCCATTCAAACAAGGAAATGTACTCAAATTTAGTCCATATGCTAAACACGAATTGTTTTTTATTGTTGAGGAAAGTGCAAATTGATTTGGTATTGTACACGTTATGTTTGTTGTCCCAATTTTTTTAGTTTTTTTGTTGTTGTATTTGAATGCATTTCTAGTAATATAGTAAAACGAGACATGGCTCTCTCTAGTGATGAGGTGTGAATTGTCTTTTTTTGTACATGTTAAGCTTGTTCTCGCGAAATTTCAAGTCGCGCCTTGTTGTACCAAAATTTCAAGCTAGCATCTCTGTATATTGTACTGGGAAACTCCCGCCTCTTCAACCTGTGCCTTGTTACCCCGAAATATTTAAGATATATCCTTGTCTCATTGTGCTCCAAAAACTCCCTCCATCTCAATCCGTGCCTTTCTATCCCAAAATTACAACGCGCATGAAAAATCCCACCTCCTGTGAAATCCCGATACGTGAAATGCCCGTGATACCCCTGAACCGAAAGAACCGCTTAGCTCAAATCGGTGGGAGTACTTTCGTAACTTACCCCATATTTCGGACAAGCGCATCCCTAAGACATGGTTCCCCCTCCCATCCCATCCACTGACCCATTCATACACTGTTGGGGATATAATTCCCAGGCATGACCCGCCCAGGAGTGGTCGGGTCATACCATTGGCGACTTAAGATAAGAAAGCCCAATAAGGTCCAAGAATCCAGATGGTGGTTCATAGCACAAGCTTATTGGAGGCCCAATACCCAGAGAAGGCTCGAAGCCTGAGGGTGTGAGTTGTCATGTGTTAAACTTGTACTGTAAGATAGATTAGTAAGAAACCGAGCCGGTCACGCTTGTGTGAGCCGGCCGGGACTCTGTAAGCCGTCGAGGACATCAATCTATATATAAAGGGGTGACCCGGTGGCGGGTTAACTCAAGAAACAGGCAATCGAAAGGTCAAGCGTATTTGCTCCCTGGTAATCGAACTCAAGCAATACAACCTAAAGCAGGAGTAGGCTTTTACCTCCACCGAGAGGGGTTGAACCTAGGTAACTCTTTGTCCTTTGTCCCGTTCAACCCCTTCAAGATAACCTAGGTGCGATGGCTCCACACCTAAGTCCTTTCACTAGGACATCTGCCGTGACAAAACCACGACAGGTGGCGCCTACCATGGGGCCAACACACGGTGGTTTCGAGTTCTTGAAGGGTAGCTTCTCAGGGATCAAGGGATACGCTATGGGACGGATGACCAAGAGCCGCTGCAGCGAGATCTACATCGACGACTCTGCCTGGGGTCCCGAGGCCGATTCAGTGGAGTATGGATACCAGGTCCCCTTCGGCGAAATTCAAGTCTTCATCGACAAGATCGGTGAATCAGATCCTGAGCCAGTCGCCTTCTCCGACGCCGTTGAGACGGCTTGGCGTGCGAGACCCGCCAAGGTTCAACCTGCCCGGAAGCATGCTTTCGTTGGTTCCATCCATGGGGCAGATTTTGAGGAAAACTCCATGTCTGGTGGAGAGACAGCCATCTATTCAGATGATGAGTCTTCAACTGGCGAGACTGGCTCAATCTATCAACTGCAAGATGGCGGGCTTGGGGGTTGTTCTGATGGTGATAGTATTCCAGACTCCTATGAGCCGTCGAGTAGGGCGGCTATCTTCATGGCTGGTATGCAACAGGTTTTGAATTCATCAACCGCTGCAGCTATGACCTCTGGTGCAACGGCCGCTGCGACAGCCGGGGCAAGTGGTCATGTGCGCTCACCAGCTCAGGCTTTATCCGAGCTCTTAGAGGCTTTGGCAACTTTGTTGACGATGGAAGTAACCCCGGCGACTCAGGCACAACATAAGGTGGACGTTGCAAAGCTACGAGATGAGATAGCTCAAGCCAAGGAGGAGCTTAATGCTGAGAATGCTAGGATGTCAACAGAGCGATCCGCCTTGGATGCGGAATCACAACGGATTCAAGCAGAAACTTTTCGCTTAAGCTTGGATCAGAATGCACCAAACGTCGTTCTTCGCGGGAGGCACCAGAGTCGTCTGCCTCTAGAGTTTGATGCAAGGAATCTTTTCAATACGCCTGGGGCAGGACCAAGTAACCCGACCGGCGTGACCCGGGCCCCTAATGCGCCTAGGAATGGGGCAGTGGCTCAGCCCCGCGTAACAGACCCACCCCATGATTTAAACCCACCTCAGGGAGTCTCAACACCTCCAGGTCACTTCTCTAACCTGTTGGACAACATGATTGCTGCGGCCCCTCACGGCTGACAGCTCTCCTAGTGGAAGGTGAGTCTCCTGCGGTGGTCGAGGCTCAGAAGGCTATGGAGCTTCTTCAGACGGTGGTAGCCTAGCAGGCGGCTTACTCCTATAGCCATGATCGAATCCACTCAACTCTGTGTCAGAGTCGAAGTTACAACCGACGCATTGAATCACCGATGGTTTCTAGCAGTGAACAGCAGCGAGCCCCGCCCCGTGGTAATCAAGATGTTTAGAACTAGGCGGATTAGGCCCGCGCATGCCAAGAGGCGGAGCTCACGTCTCAGCTGGCAGCTCTTCAACAACCTCAAATGAATCCTTCAGCATCTATAGAGGTCGGGATGACTTCCAAGAGAGTGGGTGTGCCATATTTAGTGCCGGCTCTATGCAATGAGCGCTTTCCCAAGGACTTCAAGGGCCCTTGAAAAGTACCCAATTACACTGCGGATCAGACTCCGGATGCTTGGATCGAGAGCTATGAGCTGGCCATGGATATGTTGGATGTTAACGATGTTGTGTGTGCCAAATATTTCACCATGATATTAGATGGGCTGGCTCGCACTTGGCTGAAGGGATTGCCTCCCAATTCCATCAACTCATGGACTGAATTCAAGACGTGTTTCATTCAGAATTTTAAAGATACATGTAAGCAGCCTATGTCCATCATTGACTTAAACATTTGCATCCAGCGCGAGGATGAGTCAACCTCCCATTGGATTCGCCGGGTCTTAGCTATTATCCACTCATCAGATAGCATCAACGTTGGTTCTGTTGTTTTAATTCTGGAGAAGAATTGTCGGTTTATTCCCCTCAAACAGAAGCTACGGTGGCTTAAACGTCATTGCAATGAAATGGGAGAGCTCATGGCGGCTCTTATTAAATACGCTGACTCGGACAATACTAAGGACCCTGATTCAGATGAGGAGAAGTCCGGTAAAGGGAAGAAAAATGGCAAGGGGCAGCAGCAGAACACGATAGGTCAGAGTCAAGGTAACAATGATAAGCACAAGCATGCTGATGGTGGATCAGACTTTGTGGCCAACACCAATGCACAGAGAGGTGATCGCTGTCGCAAGGGCAAATTCCAACCCCAGTCTAGAGGACCGAAGTTCAATTTAGAGGCGATATTTAACCAACCTTCTCCAAAACATAGTCATCCCGATAGGCCATCAAAAGATTACAGTATCATGAGGGAGTATAGGAATTCCAGCCTTCACCAGGACCACAATAACAGGAACGGCCCACATGGCTGGTCAGGCTCCGGTTCACACGGGTCCGGCTTTGGAGGTGGTGGTTCAAATTCTGGTTTTCAAGGTCAGGGCAATCAAGGTGGCTTTAACTAGCAGCCCAATCAGGGCTATTAGCAACAACAATCAGGGTATCAGAGCAACCCGAAGCAGCTAAGTAGCGGCCACTATCATGTTTTTACTACTAGCTTATGCAAGCGAGACCAGAAAATTCATAAGTGAGTGGTGAGTGCGGTTGAGCCGGCCATACCTTGATACTTATGATGGTCAGAGCAGCCAGTTGTATGGAGCCGTGAGGATCACCCGCCCCGGGTTGATAATCCGGGTCAACTAGCTTTGGTGGTGTCTCCTCAGGTGGGAGGTTACAAGTTCACTAAGGTGCTCATGGACGGAGGCAACAGTATCAACATCCTTTATTACGATACTTTTCACCGGATGAATCTGACTGACAAAGATCTTAAGCCGTCCTCTATAGTCTTCATGGAGTAGTGCTTGGTAAGTCAGCCTACCCAGTTGGTAAGATTGCTTCGGAATTAGCTTTTGTCAATGAACACAATTACAGGACATAGACATTAACCTTTGAAGTGGTCAAGATCAAAAGCCCCTATCATGCTCTGTTTGGACGGCCGGCTTACGCCAAATTTATGGGACAACCTTGCTATGTGTATCTGCAGATTAAAATGTCGGGTCGCAAGGGTACCATCACAGTGCATGGTGACAGGAAATAGCTCAGGAATGTGAAGAAGGCGATGCTGCTTATGCTGAGTCTGTATGTGCGATGGAGGAGCTAAAGTTTTATAAAGACAATGTTGACCCGACGGATATTACCCCTTTGAATAAGCCAAGAACAGAGCATGGCCCACTTCGGAAGTTTAAGTCGGTAGATGACACCAAACAGGTTGACTTTGTCCCTAGCGATTCATCCATACAGTTCACCATTGGGGCTAATATGGATCCGAAATAGGAAAGCACGCTCATCGAGTTCATCCATGAGAACTGGGATATCTTTGCATGGAAACCTTCAGAGATGCCAGGTGTACCGAGGGAACTCGCTGAGCACACTCTCAATATCGATCCCAAGTTTAAACTGGTCAAGCAATTCCTTTGTCGTTTTAATGAAGAGAGACACAAGGCCATTGGAGAAGAAGTGGCCCGACTCTTAGCAGTTGGGTTCATCATTGAAGTTTTCCACCCGGAGTAGTTGGCTAACCCGGTGCTAGTACTTAAGAAAAATGGCGCCTGGCGCATGTGTGTGGATTACACAAACCTTAATAAGGCTTGCCATCTGATCCCTTTTCCCTCCCCCGTATTGATCAGATCATAGATGATGCGGTGGGTTGTGAACGTTTATGTTTTCTGGATGCTTATTCAGGATACCATCAGATCAAGATGGCAGTCAAAGACCAAGAGAAGACGGCTTTCATCACACCCTTTGGAGCTTTCTGCTATGTCTATGCCCTTCGGGCTTAAGAGTGCCCAGACGATTTATCAGCATTGTGTGCAGAACTGCTTTCATAGTCAGATTGGGCACAATGTTCATGCCTATGTGGATGATATTGTTGTGAAATCTAGAAAGAAGGATACTCTGTTGGAGGATCTGAAAGAGACCTTTGATAATCTATGGGTCTACAAGATGATGCTTAACCCGGCCAGTGCATTTTTGGTGTGCCTGCAGGCAAGCTCTTGGGCTTTTTGGTCTTTGAGAGAGGCATCGAGGCTAACCCAGAGAAAATCAAGGCTATCACCTTGCTAGCTAAGCCGGCGTGTGTCAATGATGTTCAATGACTGGAGGGTCGCGTTGCAGCTTTAAGCCGGTTTGTAAGCCGCTTGGGAGAGAAGGCTATTCCTCTGTACCAGATGATGAAGAAAATAGATCATTTTGTTTGGAGTGATGCTGCCAATGAGGCGTTTGAAGCGCTTAATAAGCAACTAGTCGAGCCGCCGGTTCTCGCAGCTCCTATTGAGAAAGAACCTTTACTCTTATATGTGGCAGCAAATAGCAGAGCCGTCAGTGTCGCAGTTGTGGTGGAAAGGAAAGAGTCAGGTAAGGAGTATCCAGTCCAAAGGCCAGTTTATTATGTCAGTGTGGTTTTGATTGACTCAAAGCAGAGATACCCACATTGGCAAAAACTAGTATATGGGGTGTTCATGGCCAGTCGCAAATTAAAGTAGTACTTTCTTGGTCATCCCATTATTGTGGTCAGTTCTGCTCCTTTATGCGGTATTATTCAAAATAGAGAAGCCACATGTCGAGTGGCCAAGTGGGCCATTGAGCTGGGACCCCATGGTTTGAAATATACGCCAAGTACGGCTATCAAGTCTCAAGCTCTTGTGGATTTTATCAATGATTGGACAAAATTGCAGATGCCTGAGGACAAGCCAGACAACACTTATTGGACAGTCCTCTTTGATGGGTCTACGAAGCTTGAGGGCTCGAGGGCTGGGGTTATCTTGACTTCCCCACGAGGTGATAAGTTTTGTTATGTGTTATGACTAATGTTCCCTTGCACAAATAATGCAGCTGAGTATGAGGCTCTGCTCTATGGCCTTCGGGTGCCTAAAGAGATGAACTTAAGCCGGGTCAGGTGTTTCAGCAACACAGATTTGGTGGCTCGGCAAGTTTTAGGCACTTGGGACTCTAAAGACCCGCTCATGGCGGCTTATCGTCAGGCAGTTGATACAATCGCTAGTCACTTCAAGGGTTACCAATTGGAGCACATTGATCACAGAAAGAACGAGGTAGCTGATGCTTTGAGCCAGCTAGGGTCTCAACATAAGCCGGTGCCCCCCAATGTTTTTCTTGACAAGTTGCATAATCCTTCAGTTAAGTTGTCATCCGAGGAAGATCTTGCGGTCCGTGATCCGGAGGCACAGTTAGTGGCGGCTCTTCACGCCACCCCTGATTGGACAGTTCCTTATTTGGCTTATATGACCCGGGGAGAGTTGCCTGAGGATGAAGCCCTGGCCAGGCAAGTAGCCCGGCGGTCTAAGTCCATGACTATTATCAATGGCGAGTTACACCAATGGAGTGTCACAGACGTGTTCCAAAACTGTGTTTCTCCTGAGGAGGGTCATGAAATTCTAAGGGAAATCCGTGAAGGAGACTGTGTCCATCATGTCGGCTCTAAATCCCTTGTGGCCAAAGCTTTTCATTATGGGTTTTATTGGTTGACGTCTCATGCTGATGCAGAGGATCTGGTTAACAAATGTGATGGTGTCAGCATTATGGGAACGGGGGTCCCCAGACTTGCCTGCCTGCGGCCCGTGGCGTGGCTCCACCAGCAGCCTAGCGCAGCCCGTCTTCATCAACCAAACACTCAAGACCCTCACGAGGGGCCAAGCCTCGCGGGGCGGACGACACGAGACCTCCTCAGGAGCGGCCTCACCAGGCAGGCTCACGAGGGAGGCGGAGAGATCAAGGCAAGGGGTACCTCGCGAGCTTCTCGTGACGCAAGCCATGACGACCAAGGCCAGGCGGGCGCCAGGCGGGTGCCAGCGCGTGCAGTGTACTCGTTTCCCCTTTGGTGCTAAGGGGGGAAAGCGCACGCGCGGAGTACCAAGGCATCAGGCAAAGGTTTCCATATCAGTGCAACAAGACCAGGACTAGCAGGATGGCAAGACGGAGGTCATTGTGGAGCCCAAGACGGTGTCATCACCAGAACCTTTGGCAAGCGGAGACCACCTTTAGTCAGGATAGCTTGTACTAGCTGTCCCCCTTCAAATTGGCCGTTGTTGGATCCCTTGCCACTCAATATTTGGGGAGAGGACCAGGGCCTCTGTAAATAGGACTAGCCACCACCATAGAGGGGGACATGCAGAGACGGATCCATTTGGACCAGAACCACCCACCGAGCACAAGAACACCTCGCCTTAGGAGGTTGTTCTTCCCCTTTGTATTGTTCATCATCAGCCCAAGAGGCAATCCACCACCACCACACTGGAGTAGGGTATTACACCATAATGGTGGCCTGAAACCAATATAAACCTCGTGTCTCTTATGTTGTGATTTCGTTTAGTTAAGCTTAGGGATTGCTGCGAGGCTGAGGGCAAGATTCGGTAAGTGGAAATCTTCGTGCGCACCCCAGTGTTCGAACCTTAAGGGTTTTGCCGGAACTCGATATTCAACATTTGGCAGGCCGGGTAGGGGTGCACCGAAGTCTTCCTTCCGCCGATCCGCGTCCCACCGCTTCGTCGCATCCATGTATGGCAATCCGATGACCAGCACCAACCGTCGGGCGGCCTGGCCAGCCCGAGCCACGCCGCCTGCCCAAGAAGATCTCAACCACTCGCTCCAGGCGGCTCGCGCGCCACAGAACGCCATGGGGCGAGGGTGGCGCAGTCACACGCCGCCCGCCCTTACTCCGTGATAGGTGCGGGCAGCTGCAAGGGCCTCAAACCACGCCGCAGCCATGGCACCGCACTCCCGGCGGGAACAAGCAAGCATGAGAGCTGCGCTCACGGTGGCTCGAGAGCTGCTGTGGTGCAGGTTGATGGAAGGCGGTCAGGACGCGTTGCTGGAACGCATTGCCGAGCTCCTGGACGCCGCAGCCTCAGGGGCACCGCCCTTTTACTTCCAGCTGGCGCACCAAGCCTCAGCCGGGCCACATGATGGACCTCTCCACGCTAGCGCACCCTTGAGCGTGCCCCGAGGCTTCGTCAACATCGGCTCAACCATCGGCGCCAGCCGCAAGGTCGCGCCCGCGCCACCACCGACGAACGAGGGCATGCGCGCATCCACCTATAGCCTGGGCGGGCCGCAGCTCTACCGTCCTCAAGACGGTGCGCTAGGACAAGCGATGTGGAGCGTGGGGCACTATGGCGAGGTCTTCGAGGCGGCGGCTTTGGAGGCTTACGTGCCCCACATGGTGGAGCGGGAGTACGCACTAGAGGACGACCCTGGCTCATTTCTCGGGCCAGGCTGGGAAGAAGAGACACCAGAAGCCGAGCCCTTCCATGAGCCTCATCGACCGCGCCAACAACAGCAGTTACCAGGTACCACTAATTCCTCAGGAGCAAGCTTACGCTAACCATGGGTCACAGGAGGGTCAGCTCGCAGTGGCGGGTGGCTGCCCCAGCTCGGCGGCCTCCCTTCCACCAGCAGGAGCACACTGGGGGCTGCAGGAGAGGGGCTGGGAGCCAGGCCACTCCCCACGGTGCACGGAGCAAGACGTCCCCCGGAGGTAGGGCCTCTGTCGGGGAGGTGCTGCAAAGCCTACCCCTGGCAGAGGACCCATGGTCACCGACGGTGCCGCTGGCGTCCCCTTTGCCCCCGTTGGTGTCGTCCTGGTCTCCGGTCGTCGTTAATGGAGGTCAAGGGTGGCGCAAGGCGGGGCCTTCGTCTGGCGATATGAAGCAAGGTCTGGTGCCAATGAGGAAGGCCCAGTGCCTGTGAAGCTCGCCGCCCGTGACACTCTCACGTAATAATGAGTGGGGTTGTACACACCCTGGAGTCTCCTGAGGCCGCCCTTGGGCCTCGGGGGCTCCCGCCCACGCCCAGTGGCAGCACTTAGCTACACGCTGGTGAGAAGACGTCGAAGACTAGACTAGGCGCCGGCCGCGGCCATTTGCTTTTGGATTCCCTTTCTTTGGTTGTGCTTCCTTCACTTCGGATTTAAATTGGAGTTGAATTTTCGCTTGTGTGCGGGGAAGGTGACTTTTCGCGTTCCTGTGTTTCTTGCGTTCTAGTTCCTACCTTAATCTGGAGTTCGCATCAGCTGCCTCCCCTTCATGATCCCCTCACGGGCGGGGCTGGGCGAAGCGCACGCACACTGCGCACATGTCGTGCCACGACCGGCGCTCGCTCTCGCGAGGCCTTCTCGACTGGGTCGACAGGTCCCTCAGGGGATCCTCAGGGGCTCACGGCCTGGCGACCCGATTCAGGACTTGTCCTGGCTGAATGTAAACCACAACAACATGCATGCGACAGGGCATGTAGGATCATGGGGGTGCATGATCAGCATCATTCCTAAAAAGCATACGGACGGTAATCTTTTTACATGAGGGGATTCCCCTCCCAAAATGCTCTTACAACCTTTGGGGCCGCACCCGAGCATTTGTGTGTAGGATAAACAACAGAGAAACATGGGATCAGTCAGACATGTCGCTCACCGCATCCTCCTGGTCACTTTCAGACGCATCGCTGGCGCCGCTGTCGCCGTCACTGGCATCACCATCACCGGCGCCACCGTCACCACCGTCGAGCACATCGCCTCCATCCGCCGTGACTACCACCCTGTCATCGTCGGACGCAAAGGCCCTAACAAGCGCATCCACGTTGTCCTCCACCCACAGCGCCAGGTCGCCCCAGATGGCCTCGGGCACCGGAGCGATGTCAGCATCAAAGTCAAAGGCGGGATTGGTGTTCTAAAGATGGCTGAAGACACAAGAAAATGCGTGCCCGAGTAGGCTGCGGCTCCTCTCCTCAACAAGCTCCTGAGCTCTCTCGAAACAGTTCTCCAAGCGCGTCACCATGTTAGTAAAGAAGCGGAGATGGCTGGCGCAGTCGGTCATGTGGGGATGCGGGGCATTCTCATTGCAGATGTTGCTCAGAGCCACATTGGCCCTATTCCTAAGGTCCTGGAGCATAGGGGCGTGCATACGCTCCAGCGTCCGCCGCTAGAGCACTTCTTCCCTGTTCTGCTGCGCGATGGACTCGGCATCGCCAACCCGCTGTTGAAGAGGAAGCAGCTCAGCATAGGCCGAGGCCAGCTCGGCCTGCACCGAGATCAGGGCGGCTGAGGCGGCCTCCGCGCGCCGTTCAGCTTCAGTTAGCCTTGACCTAAGGGCGGCAGTCCTGCCCGCAACTTCGGCTTCAACCAGCTTCAGCTTCAGGTCATAGCCGCTCGCAAGATCTACGTGAGCCTCGGCCACGCGGTGGTCGACCTCTTCCTGGATCTGGGCTTCGCGCGCGCCAACGTCGTCTTCTGCTTGGGCAACTTGGCGCTCCCTCGTCTCCAACCGCTCAAGATCAAGACTGGGCTTGGCGCCTCCAGCGCGCTTCCTCACACTTTTGGAGCTCCTCTTCCTTTACAGGCATCCCCCTCAGCAACGTAAGAGCGGCTTGGCACAGCTCCACTTGGTGCTCCAAAGAGGTGCTCTAGGCTTGGAGCTCCCACGCGCGCTTCTCCGTGACCTCGTGATGACGGTCTGCTTCTCGGGCCTCCTCCAAAGCTCGTGAGTAGGCCTCTCGCGAGGCTGCAAGGGATGCTTCGGCCTTCGCGTTGTCAAGCTCGCGCTAGTGACACGCGAGGTTGATGGCCACCTTCAGCTTATGCCGCTCCTCGATCAGCCGCAGGGCCTCGGCCTCAAGGCACGCATCAACATCCGCAAGTTCTCCACCAAGCTGACCCATCGCGTCCATCGCCTTCTGAAAGGACTTAGGCGGACGATGCTTCATTTGCATGCAAGCTTGAGCACGCTGCTGATGTCGTCCCCCGTCACGGGCATCGTCGGCGGGGTACGAAGCGGTTCGCCCCCTCTCAGCAGAGGGCTGGGGGCTTGCGCCCCCATAGTCGCTGGACAGGCCCCGCAAGGGGCCCGAACTGGTGCAGACTCGCCGCTTGAAGAGGAGCTTAGGATGGATGCCCACCATTAGCCGTCCATGACCAGAAGAGGAGCCCTGGGTAGGCTGGCTGCGCTCCGAGCAAGGTCGCGAAGGAAAGGGACAATTACCGGCAACAGAGAGGAAACACAATCAATGCAATGCAACATTATGATGCATGATCATGACATGGCAACATGCTGGTGTTTTGAGCTAATGCAGCTAGAAACAAAGTTAAATGAAGTTGGTTTGAACCCTAAGTTCAAAACCAAACTCCATATGTGAAATTCAAATGTCATTTATATGATTTGTGCTAAACAGCAGCTATAAGTTGTTCTAACATGCATGAAAATGGTACAGATGGATAGATTGGATTTTTTTGATCATTTTTCATATATAAATTATTTCATTTGGAGTTACGGATGAGTTTATATGAATTTTAGAAGTTTTGGATATTTCATAGAATTTTCTGAATAAAAATAAATCTAGAAAAACATTACTGCGTTAGCCTGACATCATCATGACGTCAGCAGGTTAACGTGGCACGGTCCGGGTCAAACTGACCAATGGGTCCCGTCTGTCAGTAAGTAGTTAATCTAACTAAATTTAGTTAGCGCTAATCCTGGGCTAGTTAGCAGGGCGGGCCCCACCTGTCATGGACCCAAGGGTCAAACTGGGCCCACCGGTCAACGGTCAGCGGGGGTCAAACCCACCGGCGACATGATGCCGGCGAGGCCAGACGCGGTGGAGGGGCTCGGGTTTGCGTCTCCGGCGACCAAACGGGCGGCCGAGACCATCTACGGAGAGCTGGAAGCGAGCCGCGTCGTTTGAGGGTGGAAGTGGAGCTCGGGGAGGCCGGGAATGACGTCGGCGACGACCTTGGTGGTCGCCGGAGCTCGTGTGAGCTCGGGCTCGTTGCTGCAGTGGCCTAGGCAGGGCGGTGCTAGCATCTACGGCTCGTACGCGTTGCGGGGAGTGCGTTGGACATAAACCCGGGACCATATGGTCACCGGAGCATGACCGGCGACGACGCAGGCGGCAGGAAGTTTCGGCGGAGGTGGGGAGCGGAGCTAGAGCATGAGCACGAGCAGGGGAGGAGGGGGAATCAGTCCGTGAGCTCACAGCGGTTGCAGAGGTGGCCTCGGCGTGCTCGGGGAAGCACCGGAGCGAGCGGGGTGGCGAGAGGGATCTCCGGCGGTCCGAGGTTGAAGACGGTGACAGGGCGGTACTGCGGTGCGTCCCGGCTTGCTTGACTTGGCGGAGAGGTCGGGGGCGGTGTGGCGGAGTTCCTAGGCATGTCGGAGAGGCGAGGGGGAGGGGTGGCTGCGGCTATGGCGAACGGCGGCGACGGCTCCGCTCGGGCGCGTGCGCGGAGAGAACAGAGGAGGGGAGAGCATTCGGGAGAGAGTGAGAGGAGGGCCAGGGGGCTGCGTGGCATCGCGGACACGGATTAGGACGAAGGGGAGGCCTCCAGCGCGAAGCAGGAGGTGGCCGGCGTCGACGCACGTGCGTCCAGCACGCAGCTGCTTCGGGGCGAGGGGGAGGAAGATGACAGGAAGGAGGCGGTGGTGGGCTGGGCCGCAGGTGGTCCTGCACAGGAGCTGGGCCGGGGTAAGTGGGCTGCCAGGTAAGTTCTTCTGCTCTGTTTTATATTTTTTTGTTTTGTTTTCTTTTTTAATATTTCTTTTGCCACTGAATTCAAATTTAAACAACTTGAAAACAGTGCCAAAATTCCCTTGGATATTTTTATGTCACATAATGGACTTCTCCACATATACATAAAATATCACAGGCTTTTTGAAACTATAATCATTATATATTATGAATATAACTTCAAATCCAAATACAATATGATTTAAATTCAATCTTCCAAAATATCCCATAAAAAATGTTCCAGAATTTTGGTTTAGTATATATCTCTTGCCAAAATTACCAGAATGATTTTTAGGGAATTTTGGAATCACTGAATGCAATTTAAAGGGTTCTTGCCCTTCTTTTAAAAAGTTTTGAGCCTTTCTAATTTCCTCAGTTCAAATTCCTAATAAATTTAGACATGATGCAGCAACCTAGCTAGTCCAAGTGCATAGCAAGGCTAGGGACGTGACAGAGGTTCTCGTGACGCAAGCCATGACGACCAAGGCCAGGCGAGTGCCAGGCGGGCGCCTGCGGGCGCAGTGTACTCGTTTCCCCTTTGGTGCTAAGGGGGGAAAGCGCAGGCGCGAAGTACCAAGGCATCGGGCAAAGGTTTCCATATCGGTGCAACAAGACCAAGAGTAGCATGCTGTCAAGACGGAGGTCATTGTGGAGCCCAAGATGGCGTCATCACCAGAGCCTTTGGCAGGCGAAGACCACCTTTAGTCAGGAAAGCTTGTACTAGATGTCCCCCTTCAAATTGGTCGTTGTTGGATCCCTTCCTGCTCAATATTTGGGGAGAGGACCAGGGCGTCTATAAATAGGACTAGCCACCACCATAGAGGGGGACATGGAGAGACGGATCCATTCGGACTAGAACCATCCACCAAGCACAAGAACACCTCGCCTCAGGAGGCTGTTCTTCCCCTTCGTACTGTTCATCATCAGCCCAAGAGGCAATCCACCACCACCACACTAGAGTAGGGTATTACACCACAATGGTGGCCTGAAACCAGTATAAACTTCATGTCTCTTATGTTGTGATTTTGTTTAGTTAAGCTTAGGGATCGCAGCGCGACTGAGGGCGAGATTCGGTAGGGGGAAATCTTCGTGCGCACCCCAGTGTTTGAACCTTAAGGGTTTTGCCAGAACCCGATATCCGATAGATGGTTGTCAGAAGTTTTCAGGACAGACTCATGTGCCGGCTCAAGAATTGAGGATGATTCCAATTACTTGCCCGTTTGCGGTCTGGGGGCTTGACATGGTTGGACCTTTCAAAAGGACTAAGGATAAGAAGACCCAACTCTTGGTGGCGGTTGATAAATTTACAAAGTGAGTTGAGGCAAAGTCAGTCAACAAGTGTGATGCGGCAACGGCGGTTCAATTCATTAATAAGGTGATCTTTCGCTTTGGCTACCCGCATAGTATCATAACTGATAATGGCACTAATCTGTCCAAAGGTGCTATGAAGGAGTTCTGTCAACGAGAACATATTCGTCTTGATGTTTCCTCTGTATCTCATCCCCAGTCCAACGGTCAAGCTGAACGATCCAATCAAGAAATCCTGAGAGGAATCAAACCCCGGCTTATGATCCCTTTGCAAAGGATGTCGGGTTGTTAGATTGAGGAGTTGCCCTCGGTGATGTGGAGTATAAACACCACCTCCAACAGATTGATGGGTTACACACCTTTCTTCATGGTTTACGGCGCTGAGGCGGTTCTTGCAAGTGATATCCGTCATGACTCACCCTGTGTGGCAGCTTATGTTGAAGCTGATAATGAAAAAGCACGCTAGGATGCTCTTGATTTGTTGGATGAAGAGCGTGACCTAGCAGCGGCTCGTGCGGCAATATTCCAGCAAGATCCGTGTTGTTATCATATCCACTGAGTTAAAACTCGAACTTTTCAAGAAGGCAACTTGGTGCTCCAGCTCATCCAGGATCAAATAGATATGCACAAATTATACCCGCCTTGGGAAGGGCCCTTTGTGGTCAGCAAGAATCTGAACAATGGGTCATACTACCCCATTGATATTCGAGAACACAAGGACACACGCACATCGGAGGAGGAAACCCACTAGCCGTGGAACATTGCTCATTTGTGACCATATTACACTTGAGCCACCGGCTCTTGTGCTGTACATACCTTCATCAATGTATATATTTTGATCAGTGTAATAAAGCCGGCATCCCTGAAAGTTCAGGGCCTCTGTCGTCTCATTTCAAAGTATGAGCCTTTATTGTTTGTTCATAAAGGTCACTTGGGGGCTTCCTGCTCAATGAGCATAGCTGTTCACACCCACTTGATCCGGTTTTCAAGCCGCCTCATTGGTCACTTGGGGGCTTCCTGCTCACCGAGCATAGTTGTTCACACCCTCTTGATCCGGTTTCCAAGCTATCTCATAGGTCACTTGGGGGCTTCCTACTCACTGAGCATAGCTGTTCACACCCTCATGATCCGGTTTCCAAACCGAATTTGAGTTAAAACTGCCTATTTGCAAGATGCTACTCCACTAGGTGACCCACCAAACTTCCGACAGTTACTCTTTTCAATAAGACCCTAAACTTGTCAAATTTAAAACGACGGCCTTTGTCACGAGAGAGCCGGCTTACAGAGAGCTAGGACAAACTCACCTGTTGTCACAGTCTCTCTGCCATGTGGCCCGTTTGTACTCTTAATAGTTACTCTTTTCAATAAGACCCTGAACTAGTTAAGGTAAAACAACGGATTTATGTCACGTGAGAGCCAGCTTCCCGGACAAAAACTATTTTTTTTCGAAAAACAGAATAGAGCTACACTCTTCTAGACTTGTAAAGCTTGGGGCTTATAGACTCACAAATTTACAGCATCATTATGCTATTGGTTAACATGTATGACTTCATATTTGAATAAGTACTTGGGTTTTTAACCCACCCTGGTTATCGACTTTAAGTCGCCATATTATATTGTATTGGCCATTATGACCCGCCATGGCGTAAACCGCCAGGGTATATGTTGTTCACTGTGTATGTAGGAACATTGCAAAATAAGATGATCTTCCTTGCAAGCTCATCAATGGTTCATCGCAAGTTCATCAACGGTTTATATAACTAAAAACATGAACGATGGCATGGCAGATCATTGTTTTCACTAGCCTATTACACGGCTTTTCAAGCCCAAATGATTAAGAGTTTTTCACAAAGAGACGTCGTCCTGCAGTTGGAGAGCCGCCTCGTGGATTAGTTATCTTGGTCTTGGCAAGTTGAAGCTTTCGGGTCATCCTGCGCCAGTTCTTCTTCTTCTTCTGTTGTTTGGAAGTTAGGCGATGCCCAGTTCATGCCAGTCAAGGCTTGAAATTCAGCTTCATCATCGATAAGTTCGGATGGATCTATTTCAGGGCAAAAAATGTGCTTACGCATTGGAGGTATGAGATCCACAGCGTCGTAAGCCGGCGCCCTCACTTTGGAATTTTCTGTTGTATAAGCCACCTGATATCTGGATAGGTCAGTTTGTTCAGCGAGCTTACTTGCTAGTGGGCGCATTTCCTTCACACAAGCAGCAAAGTCTTCTTGACCAAAGGGAGGCCTGTCTTCTTTAAAACTTGGGCAACCAGTGGCCAGCTCTGCCTGCCACGCTTTCGCCCGGCTCAAGATAGTAATAGCGCCAGCTCTAGCAGATGATTGCTTTATTTCATAATTCTTGTGGGCGGGACAAACAGTCTGTTCAAAACCTCCCTGAGATGTGAAGGTGCTTGCTTGGTGTGAGATATGGCAACTATTGTGTGTTGAGCGCCTGTGTATAATTGCTCCACCAGAGTACAAACCGCCTTTAGCTTCACTAGCATATCCTGGCCAAGGTTGGTATTCCTGGGGCCTGTTCGATAACCATGCAGTTCAATCGCCAGGCCGGGGAAAAGTTGAGCATTGGAAATGATTAAGATATCCAGAATTACTTACCAAATATAGTAGTGGTCATCTGGGAAATGTGGCGTTTTAAGCTGGTCAGTTCTATGGTGACCTCTTTCAAAGAAGCTTCAGCAGTTTCTTCTCTCTGCACCAAGGCAGTCTTTTCTTCAACCCAGGTGGTTCTCTCTCCAACAAATCTGGTTTTGAGTTTCTCCTGTTCTTCCAGGCTGAATTTAAATTTCGCCTTAGCTTTGCACGTTTCTATTTCCTGCTGTTCCAGCCGGCTCTTCAGTTCTGGCGGTTGGGATTTAGTTTCAGCCAAAGCATCCTGCAAATCAGAGTTATAACAAATTATAAACATATTGGTCAGACGTTTTACAGATAAGTCTCAAGCACGTTGCAAGCAAAGTACTTGACACTTTGTCGGTGTACTAAAGAATAGGCTCTTCTTTGTACCCCTTTACTTGTGCACGGGCAGTCAGAGCCACGCTCGCGGCCACACTTAGCAAGGAAGAAGAGGGAAGCTGAAGGCACAAGACAATCAAAGCAACGCCAAGACCAGAGACACAAGAAGCAAGAGGGCGAGGTGAACTCCCCTGGCAAGGCCCTTGCCGGGGCGGACTCTACAGCCCCCGCAAGAGCCTTGCCAGGGCAACTTGCCCAACGCCAGCAGAGTGCACCACCCTTGAGCCCTGGGGTTCCAAAGCCATTGACCACATTGGAACAAAGGCTCGGGAGGCACCTCCATGGTGGCATGCAGATCTTTGTGAAAACCAGAAGCACGCAAGATCAGATGAGAACCAGAAGATGACGATCCTCAGCAAGATCCTTGCCAAGGATACCCACGAGACCCCCGGCAAGGTACTTGCCGGGGACGACCGCGATGCCACGGCAAGACCCTTTCCGGGGCCCCGGCAAGACTCTTGCCGAGGACATCAGCGGGGCCGCGGCCAGGCCCACATCTGCCAAGACTCCACCGCCATTCCCATGTAGCTGCCAGCCCAGTGAGCTAGGCGAGCACATGTGTGGCGACGAGTGGCCTCTAGACCGACTCAGCAAGCACCTGCATGGTGGCATGCAGATCTTCAAGAAGACTCTGCCACCGCACCAGCCCAGCAGCCAGCCAACATGGTGCTGGAACGCCTCGTCAGCTCGGAAGCGCGTCAAAGCCAGGGGAGGCGGCGACAGCTGGGACGAGCTTCCTTGTCGTCCCCGATAAAGCAAGAGGGGCACGTCGGCAACACATTAAATGCATTTGTCCAACGGTGCCAGAGGATAGACTCAGCCACTTTACACCTTTCCACCTCCTGTGTGCCACTGTGGAAACCCCTTTTGACTATAAAAGGAGGCCTGAGGCGTACTGGAGAGGGATTCGGCTCTTTGGACAAGTTACGTGTTGTAGCTAGTTCAAGAACTCAAGAACACTCAAATAGACACCAAAGCAGGACTAGGGTATGACACATCCTCACGGCCCGAACCTGGGTAAGCAATCTATGTGCTGACTCTTAAACCCGCTCTTTCCACAACCTCGCGCCCGCCGACCGTAGTAGGGATTCCAGTGATCCCATAGGTGTCATTTTCCACCGACATCTTTGGCGCGCCAGGTAGGGGGCGCAGTTGTGAAAATCCGGTTTAGCAGTCAGTTTAGCAGTTCTTCATTGCCATGGCTCCCAAGAAGAAGACGACGAAGGCGATCGGTTCATCCGAAGCCGGACTGCCCATACCACTACGGGCAAGTAGCGGGGCGGTCGCGGACGGAAGCCGAGGCGCCGCCCACGAACACCCGCATCGCCCTGGCAGTCAAAGCCTGGCAAGCGATGTCGTTCATGCGCGAGATGATGGGCCGCACGCCGCCAAATCCAAAGACGAAGTTGGGCCCCCTGTAGGCAGTGCGGGGCCCTCCAAGGGCGGAGCCATGCCACCTACCGGCGGCGCGGCGACCTTCAAGACACCTATGCCGGCGCCCAAGAAGCGCTCTTCCCAAGTTGTACGCGATGAACAGCATCACCCCGCTGGTGACCCCGAGCACCGTCGCGGGAAGAGCCTTGCGCATCATTCACAAGACGAAGAAGGCCATCATGTACGCCGAAGTGCTAGCAAAAATGGCGTATAGCTGCAAGGCCATGATAGAGCTCCTTCTAACATGGTTAGAAGTCGGAGCGCATCACGGTCCACGCTGCTTTCGCCGCCGCCCACGCCAGCAGAAGCTTTGGCGCGCGTGCAGCTCCTTCTCGACTTTCCTCCTGCTGCGAAAAAGCTCGATGAGTGGAGAGCCACCATCCGGAGCCTCGTCGGCATCGCCAACAAAGATGAGCAGCGGCTGGTGGGGCCCTTAGGCTGATGCTTCATTGAGCCACCGCATGCCAGTGATGGAAGGGCCGCAGGTGGTGCATCCACGGTGCACTCTCCTCCCCCACGCCAGTTACCGCGGGTGTCGATCCGTCGTGATGACGCTTGTGATAACATTTCAATAGCGTCGTCCGACCCACACACCCACCGCGATCAGCGCCAAGTTCTTCGGGAGCGAACCTTTGAAGACGCTCGAACCACCATCGAACACCGGCGTGAAGCGCGCCACCAGTCAGATGGGCGGGCAGGGCCCACTATGGACCACCCGGCATCGGGAGGCTATGGTGGCCTACCCTACGAGGTGGGTTGCCCAACTTTTACCTGTGAGCTGCGGCAGTTCAAGTGGCCCTCCCACCGCATATTCAAGCCCGACGTTGGCGAGAAGTACAACGGCAAGACTCATCCGTCGGGGTCCCTAAGCATCTACACCATCGCGATGCAAGCTGCTGGAGCTCACGATGATAAGGTGCTTGCCAATTACTTCCCGTCGGCACTTAAGCCAAACATCATGTCATGGTTGATGCACTTGCTAGCGGATTCCATTTCTTCTTGGTCGGATTTGTGTCATGAGTTCGTTGGCGCCTTCACTGGGGGCCATCAAGCTCATGGCCAGGCAAGCGATTTGCACATCATCCCCCAGAAGGAAGGTGAAAACCTGTGCAAGTACATATAGAGGTTCAGACGGGTGCAGTACAACATCCCAAATGTGCATCCCACCGCTGTGATTAGCGTTTTCCATCAGAATGTGCGCAACCGCAAGATGCGTGAAGAGTTGGCAATGAACAAGGTCAAAGATGTGGCCGAACTTTATGTTCTGGCCGATAGGTGCGCTGGAGCTGAAGAGAGGAGGAAGTACCCCGGTGAGGACGCTCGTGTGGAAACCGACTCCACAGACGAAGATACCGCCACCCCAACAAAGAAGGGCTGATGCCGCAAGAGGAAGCGCAAGGGAAAGTCCGTGCTTGCCGTCCAGGGATCCGACGACACCGGCACCGCCAAGAAGGCCAAGGCAAACGACCCCGGCAAGGAAATTGCCGGGTGCGCCGCTTGCCGGGACTTGGCAGCTGCCGACAAGCCAGGAAGCTCCGATAAGCAATACTGCAAGATCCACCGCACCAAGGGCCACGACCTCCAGAACTACCGACAAGTTAAGCTGCTTGCTGAGAGGCAAAAATATGAGTATGAGAGGTGGGACAAGGAGAAGGGTCAGGACGGTGCCGAAGGATCCGGCAAGAAGTGTGGTGGCCAAGGAGGCCACCGCAGCAAGGATAACCAGCAAGAGAGGCCCGCCCGAGGCCGCGACAAGAAGCAGGAAGACGATGATCATGAAGAGGACGACGAGTCCGGCGACCATGAGTTTCAGAAAGCTACGGAAGCCATGTGCGTCGACGGTGGCACCTAGCTGCACACCTCTCACCGCCAGCTCAAGAAATGGGCGCGTGAGATCGCAGCGGCAGAGCCATCATTCGACGCTTAGAAGCCACTAAAGTGGTCCAGCACGCCTATCATTTTTGACACCGACGACCACTCTGATCCCACAACTACTGTCGGGTGTCTACCATTGTTGGTTTCACTAACGATATGCAACCTCAAGGTGACGAAGATGCTAGTTGACGGCGGGGCCGGTCTGAACTTGATCTCGCCTGTTGTGATCAAAAGGTTGCAGATTCCTGATGGAGACCTCGAAGAGACGGGCACAATCCAAGGGGTCACCCCGGGAAGGAGTCAGCCGAAGGGTAAGGTCACGCTGCCCGTGACGTTTGGAAGCGAGTTAAACTACAGGATGGAGAGGATTGTCTTTGATGTGGCCGAGATCCCCTTTCCCTACAACGGGATCCTCGGTCGCCCAGCACTAGCCAAGTTCATGGCGGCGTCACATTACGCCTACAACACGTTGAAGATGCCCGGGCCGATGACCATCATCACCATCCCCTCCGACAAGAAGGACACGCTGATCTGCGCTGACCAACTCTACCAGGAGGCGGTTGCAGCGACTGCCGCCAAGGCACTTGCTCCTGCCGCTGAAGCCCCGGAAGGGAAGAGGACCGGCAAGACCTTTCGCACCCACTCCGACAAGAGCACCTCTTCAGAGTGATGTGCTCTCCTCGAGGACGTGCCACAGAGCTCCACTGACAAGAGCAAGAAATCCAGAGCTGCACCGCCAGCGACCAAGAAGGTGTGCATCAAGGAGGATGGCACGGGAGGGGCTTTCACCATAAGATCCACCCTCGATAGCAAATAGGAAGGCGCGGTCGTCACTTTCCTGCGGGCGAATGTCGATGTGTTTGCATGGCAAGCATCTGACATCCCCGGTGTTCCCAGGGAGGTGATTGAGCACCATCTTGCTATCTGTCCTCATGCGCGACCCGTCAAGCAGAAGGTCAGGAAGCAAGCTTTGGAAAGGCAGGAGTTCATCACAGAGGAGATTAGGAAGCTGGAGCCGGCAGACTTTGTGAGAGGGGTACTCCATCCGACGTGGTTGGCCAATCCGGTGGTGGTGTGCAAGGCAGATGGGAAGTGGAGGTTGTGTATTGATTACACATATATCAATAAGGCCTGTCCAAAAGACCCTTTCCCGTTGCCGCGCATTGACCAGATTGTTGACTCCACGGCCGGGTGTGACCTGTTATCATTCCTTGACGCCTACTCAGGATACCACCAGATCTTCATGACAAGAGAAGATGAAGAGAAGACAACATTCATCACCCCATGTGGTACGTATTGGTTTTTACGGATGCCTTTTGGGTTGAAGAGTGCTGGCTCAACATTTGCAAGAGCAGTCCAAATTGGTTTTGAGCCCCAGCTACATAGAAATATGAAAGCCTATATGGATGGCATAGTGGTCAAAACCAAGGACAAGGCAACACTTGTACAAGATTTAGAAGATACGTTTGCAAATTTGCGCAAGATCAACCTCAAGATGAACCATGAGAAGTGTGTCTTCGGCGTTCCGTCTAGCAAACTTCTCGGGTTCTTTGTGTTGCAGCGTGGGATCGAGGCGAATCCAGACAATATCAAGGCCATTGAGCAGATTGAGGCGCCTAGGCGGATCAAGGACGTGCGTCGACTCACTGGCTGTGTTGCTGCCATGAGCAGATTCATCTCTAAGTCTGCTGAGCGCGCCCTTCACTTTTTCAAGATCTTGAAAAAGGCGGGCCCAATGGAATGGACCCTAGAGGCCGAAGCAGCACTGCAGGATTTGAAGAAATACCTCTCCTCTACATCGATTCTGGTTGCGCCTAAACCACAAGAACTGCTGCTGCTATATCTAGCAGCAATGAATCAAGTGGTCAGCGCCGCGCTAGTGGCGTAGATGGAGGTTGACGAAGAGACAGTGGCAATGGTAGGACTGGTGGATGGCGAGCCATAGCTCCCCCGGCAGGGCTTGGTACCGGCAAGACGAGGCCCCCGGCAGGGTCTGACGCTGGCGGGACAGAGACTGCAGAACCAAATGAAGTGGTATAGAATAAGAAGATGATGCAGCACCCAGTTTACTCTGTCAGCTCCCTCTTGTAGGGGGGCTAGGTCAAGGTACTCCGGTGTGCAGAAATTGCTCTTCGACCTCCTTATGGCCTCGAGGAAGCTGCGTCATTACTTCCAAGCACACGAGATCACCGTCATCACCCGCCTCCTGTTGTAATGGATATTGCATAACCCGGACGCAACCGGGAGGATTGTGGAATGGGCCTTGGAGTTGTCGAGCTTTGGTTTGAAGTTTGAAAGTACCTCGACAATCCAAAGCAGAGTCTTGGCAGAGTTCATCGCAGAGTGGACCTCGACACCCGACGAAGAGATCCAGGAGACCACTCTTCCCGGCAAGGAAACAAGTCGCAACTGGGTTATGTACTTTGACGGGGCTTTCTCGCTGCAAGGCGTCGGTGCTGGTGTGCTGCTCTTCGCACCCACCAGAGAGCACCTCAAGTATGTAATCCAGATGCACTTTCCCAGGGAGATGTCAACGAACAACACTACTGAATACGAGGGGTTGCTTGCCGGTCTTAGGATCACGGCAGACCTCGGGATCAAGAAGCTCATCGTTAGGGGTGATTCACAGCTTGTCGTCACACAAGTCAACAAGGATTATCAAAGCCTGTTAATGGAAGCCTACGTAGATGAGGTGAGGAAGCTGGAGGAGCACTTTGACGCCATATAGGCGGAGCATATTCCCCGAGTGGAGAAGGACATTGCCGACTACGTGTTGAAGCACGCTGCCTTCAAACTACCTATGGAACCAGGTACTTTTGTGCTTCGGCTAACTCAACCATCCGTTGAACCATCGACAGAGCAGAACAAGCGAAGGAAATCACCGATAACGGAACCATGGGTCGGAACTTGGTTGTAGTCGCGGTAACAAGGAAGCAAATGAAGGGCCTAACCCTACTTCGCCCCTGCCTCCGCCAAGAGCGTGAGTTTGGTCGAATGAAGTAAGGGGATGGCAAGGCCTATTGTCGGGCGACAAAGTTTATCTTAAAACTAACAAGGATTCATTCCATGGCATGGGTTTCACTCACGCACAAAGAACCCGGCAAGCACCCTTTTTTCATAAATACATCCCATACAGGTACAGTTCGTACGGAATGTAAACATGAGCCAGGGGATTACAAGGTTCAAATCTGACAATTGCCTGTATGCTTAAAAGCTAAAAAAAGATAAGATGCCCGTAATCCCTTTCTTGTCCCTCTCCCCAGGAAACGGAATAAGATGGCAGGAGGGTAAAAGGAGTGCCTAGGCGAGGTACGAGCAGCAGAAGACACCAAGAGAACATCCCGGTGGCCGTCCGGAAGAGGGCTCGTGATGATGGTGCCGGGAGAAGAGTCGAAAGATGAGGCAGCAGGCCGGCAATATGAGACAAAGGCATCGGTGCCATCGTACTCCGACTTGATGGCCCGCCACCCGCCTTCTTCGCCTTCTCCGGCCTTCCCACGCCAGCCGCCCAAGGAGGCGACCCTGAGAAGTTCAAGGAGCTGGCCCCACCCCCGGCAAATTGCTCTGTCGGGAGGAAGGGCCAGGTGCAGATGCTGCTGCTGCCGGTGCTGCCCAGGGACGGTGTGTCCGATGCCTAGTCGGACCCGACATCCTCCCGCTTGACGCCCTTGTCATCGTTGTCGCTATCCTCCTCGCCACTCTCGCTTGAGGAGGAATCTTCATCATCGAAGGAGCTCTTCACGCAACACCTTAGGCGAGTTCCCAAGTGCCCAAAGACCTTGATGGAGAGCAGGTCATTCTCCATTAATTTGAAGTGGAGAATGAGCCCCTCCGACAGGCTGTGGGCACGAGTGAAGGCCTTCCATCCACGACGAAGATACATGACGTGAGGGGCGGGAAAGTCAACATTGACCCGCATGCTTCCATTCCCGCAGTCCCTCATATGCAACCTCAGAGCCTGTGGCGGATTGAGCTCCATCTCCCGTGCGAACGGAGTAGGGAGACAAAGATGATGACGCACTGGCCGGTGCAGCCTGATGACGAACTCGCAGGGCTGGTGTCCGACGTGACCCTCCATCAGGGGAGGGGCCGCTAGCGGAGGCAAGGCCGGTGCGCCGCCCCGTCCTCCTCCTCCCCGAGTGCCACGGCGACCTCGACCTCGCCCCCTCCCCCTTCCTCTCACGGTCGGCTCTCCTGCGACGAGCTCTTGGGAAGGAGGGGCATGCTGTCGAGCAGAGACCCTCGTCGCCGCCATCAGAGCACCGGCGCGCCCTCTCGCCATAGCAATGACGGAGAATGAGGACGAAGGGGAGACGCGAGGGGATGCTCCTCCTCCACTTCCTGAGTCCCCTTTTTATAGCTGGGTAGAGAAGGCTAAAAGACTAGCTCTGCGCCTCTGAAGAGCCCGCTCGGGTCTGGCTCATTAAGTGGCGATGAGCGAGGCCATCGACCGTCCTCCCAGCCCAATCAAGGCACGTGAGTATCGGCCACCGCGCGCCTTCCCATATCCCGTGCGTCTGTCACCTACCCCACGTCGTGCATGCGGCGTACGTGGCGCAAGGGGCGGGCATAATGGGAAACATGGAACGATGGTTCCAAGGCGGAGAAGGGACACGCAAGCCGCCTCTTTACTATTCATCACAGGATGACACAAGCATGCTGCGGTCACCCCATGTCATGCACGACCCTCCACGTCGCGCATTCAACGCGGGTCATGAGGAAGCGCAGCGGACGAAGAAGTTACCGCTGTAAAAATCTGCCCCGCCTGCCCGCGCACCGTTCTAGGCCTAGCCCAACAACGCGTCGTGCTTATGTGTGGCCCAGGCCCGGGGGCTCTTGTCGGTGTACTAAAGAAGGGGCTCTTCTTTCTACCCCTTTACTTGTGCACGGGCAGTCAGAGCTACGCCCGCGGCCACACTTAGCAAGGCAGAAGAGGGAAGCCGAAGGCGCAAGACAATCAATGCAACGCCAAGACCAGAGACACAAGAAGCAAGAGGTGAGGTGAACTCCCTCGGCAAGGCCCTTGCCGGGGCGGCCTCTACAGCCCCGGCAAGAGCCTTGCCAGGGCAACTTGCCCAACGCCAGCGGAGTGCACCACCCTTGAGCCTAGGGGTTCCAACACCATCGACCACATTGGAACCAAGGCTCGGGATGCACCTCCATGGTGGCATGCAGATCTTTGTGAAGATCAGAAGCACGCAAGATCAGATGAGAACCAGAAGATGACGATCCTCGGCAAGATCCTTGCCGAGGATACCCGGACGACCGCAGTGCCACGGCAAGGTCCTTGCCGGGGCCCCGGCAAGACTCTTGCCAAGGACATCAGCGGGGCCGCGGCCAAGCCCACATCTGCCAAGACTCCACCGCCATTCCCATGCAGCTGCCAGCCCAGCCACCTAGGCAAGCACCTGCGTGGTGACGAGCGGCCTCTAGACCGACTCAGCAAGCACCTGCGTGGTGGCATGCAGATCTTCAAGAAGACTCTGCCATCGCACCAGCCCAGCAGCTAGCCAACATGGCGCTGCAATGCCTCACCAGCTCGGATGCGCGTCAAAGCCAGGGGAGGCAGCAACAACTGGGACGAGCTTCCTTGTCGTCCCCGATAAAGCAAGAGGGGCACATCGGCAGTGCATTAAATGCGTTTGTTCGACGGTGCCAGATGATAGACTCAGCCACTGTACACCTTTCCACCTGCTGTGTGCCACTGTGGTGACCCCTTTTGACTATAAAAGGAGGCCCGAGGCATACTGCAGAGGGATTCGGCTCTTTGGACAAGTTACATTTTGTAGCTAGTTCAAGAACTCAAGAACACTCAAATAGACACCAAAGCAGGACTAGGGTATTATGCATCCTCGCATCCCGAACCTGGGTAAACGATCTGTGTGTTGACTCTTAAACCCGCTCTTTCCTCAACCTCGCGCCCGCCGACTGTAGTAGGGATTCCAGTGATCCCATAGGTGTCGTTTTCCATCAACACACTTGGGGGCTAATGTGTGCGGAAGTTTTTTCTTGCATCTATATTAAGGAACCGGTTCATCTTTATCAAGATAAGTCGGCCCATGAGGGCTAGGATCTAGAGTTTTTCTTTCAAATGATGAAAATGAACCGGTTGAGCTTTCTCAAGATAAGCCGACCCATGAGGGCTACGACGTCAAAGATTGAAGAAACATATGGACAAGTCTTAACCCTACTCAAGCAGATCTTTTCCTACGAATAAGACTTGGGGGCAGGATGACTATATGTATAAAGGAAACAGATGTTCATACCTCATATTTTTGGCGTAATTTCTTCACCAAGTCTGCTTCTAGATCACGACCAGTATGCAGCTGGCTCAGATAACCAGAGTATAGTTAACTCACACCTAAGTGTGAGTAATTGACAATATCAAATTTGGCTTTGCCCTTTTCAATTAACTCCTCTTTAGCAAAAATGCCTGGCCAAAATAGTGGGGTTCCCAGGCTCAACGTAAGCAGTTCCAATAATAATGACATCCTCAGCAGTTTGTTGCGGAGGAGTCTCTTCAACAAGTTTGATGGGATTTGGCGGCTCAACTCTGGACGGGTCAACACCCATTGGGTCCACTGTAACATCATGCGATTCATGTGGCGGGTCATCAGTAACAGCCTCAGAAGCTTCAGGCATGATCTGTTTTCTGACTCATCAACTTTTGGGTCTTCGGCTGGTTTATTCAACTTCAACTTTTTGCTGGGTTTAGCAATACCTCTGAAAGCAAGACATATGACGATGTTAAAATATAAATTTGAAAGGTGTTCAAAAGAAAACAAAAAAGTCCAATGTTCTCACCAGGCGCAACTTTGAAGAGAGGAATTTGAGTCCCCGTTGAGTCGCCAAAAGAGGAGTGAGAAGTTCCCTGATAATTTGAGTCAGAAGGATTAAGTGGTTGGTGAACAAGACCTGCCTTTGGATAAAAAAAGACTGAACTCTGAGGCACCTCTTTCCAGCACTTGCGAGGGACCGGAGTGTTGGGTAAACCGGAGGAGAGATCTCCGCCTCCACTATTTCGGGTTGTGCGTCGAGCTACATGTTGTTGTTTCTTCAAAATAAAGTTTGGATCCAAGTAAGCTAAAGGGTGAGAAAACCTTACTTTCCGGCTCAGTTGTTGAACTGTTGGTCTTGGCAAAGGCTCTGAGTCCAAGGAGAGGATAGTTACCTCTTCACCGTCTGCGTTGTTGGCCTCCGTGATGTCCTGATAGTAATCAATGTCAATAAGATAATTAGAAAAAGAGCCAAGGGAGTCAAGGTCTACCTCCGACTCATCATCATTCAAACCAAACAGCTCTGAGGTGTTCTTTTTCTTCTTGGTAGGTTTCCTGACAGCCTTGTTCTTTCCCCTACCATTTTTGGCTGACTTGTCTTGAAGTTTTTTGTTCCAAAAGGGGGAGTTAGCCTGCAGACATCAAGCGATTATGATAAGACAAATTATGTAAACAAATAATGAGTTAGAAATTGCTCAAAATACTTACAGCTGGAGGCTAGTTCAGGGTGCAGAAGGGATTCAACCCCATCTTGTTGCAAGTGTCCAAGCTCTTGTTAAGCAGCGTCTTGGTCATCATGTTGATATCATCCATCGGTCGCACTTGGCAGTGACGTTATGGGTCTTTGGCATCGCCGGTATATTCGCACATTAAGCCGGACCAGCAGCTCAATGGTAAAATTCTTCAGGCGATCCATCATCAGACTAGATCAACTCCGGTCAACCCGTTGGCCATTAAGGCTCTTGTATTTGAAAAGATGGGCATATACTTAGCCCATTCTTCAGCAATGATCCGGTCTGGGAGGGGATGTCTTGAGCTAAGCCGGTTTTCACAAAAACCTGGCAAATAGTTCTCATCAGACGGAGATGTATCTTGGGAATAAAACCAAGTCAGTTTCCAGTCTTTGGGGTGATTGAGAAGTGCAGCTGCAGGAAAGACAACCTCTTTTCGTCACTAAATAGAAATACCGCCAAGTTCTAAATTGGATCCGTCTGTGAACTCAGTCTGGCGGTTCAAGTAATAAAATTCTCTGAACAAGTCCATAGTGGATTCTTCTTGAAGATATACTTCGCAAAAAACTTGGAAGTTGTAGATATTAGACACGGAATTGGGTCCAGTGTCTTGAGGGTGGAGTTGAAAGAAATGCAGCACATCATTGAATTTTTTTGAGCCGGGTGGCGAGAAACCCCAGAGCATTTGATCAGCAAAGACTATGACCTCACCTTCCTTTGGGGCGGGTATAGCCTCGTTTCCTGGAGCTCTCCAGTCGATAACATGTTTGGGTGCTAAGACGCCCACTTTAACGTGTTCATTGAGAGATTGCTCCATAACAGTGGTGACGACCCAGTTGCATGAAGTGACGGTTTTGGTCATTTTTGCTGATGAAAAAACTAGAAAGAGAAGTGTTGCCGGGTCAAGGTTATGATGTTAAGCCGTCCAGTGATTCCAAAGCAAGTGTATCAGACAAGGTCAATTCGTATGCAGAGAGTACGTGCTATAGAGGTTGGCATGATTAAACCGGCAAGACATCGCCGGGTTATACGGATGTCTTAAACCTAAGGATGCGGCAGTGGAAGAACTCGCGAAGCTAAGGTTGAATCTGGAACAGAAGGGGGCATTTGCATTTGGAAGATGATGCTAAAACTGCTACCGCACGACCTTTGTGTCATTTTTCAGATCAAACTATTCGTTTTAAAGGAGGTATATGAGGAACGACGAAGAGCACCGATGAACAGTGAAAACCCTAATGCGGATCTGTTATGGGGAGAAGTCAGTATTTATCGATGCTGATGAGCAGCGGAGGTGCGCTGCATTTATCTGGTCCGTTCAGGTTGATGTAGCGGTCGGTGCTGACATCGTTGAGGGCGGACGACGGCGACAGAGTTTGGGCTATGGTGGTGCCGCGAGGAAGGAAATGAAGAGGAAGATGCAGGGGTAAAAATGAAGAAGAGGGCCCCCTGTCCCTATTTATAAGGAAGTAAAAAGATGGCTGGCGCGAGAATCGAGGAGACAGAATGATTATGCTGGCAATGCGGGCGCTTCGATTTTCGGAATGTTCATTAAGATAAGGATCCATTGAGATATCCAGAGTCTTGTGCAGAGTTAATGCATGTGATGTCATGGCGGGTTATTATGTTTTTGCCAAGTGACGTCATGACGGCTTATGCCACACTGATGGAAAATCGACAAGTATATATTCTGCTAAGTGGAACGGTGTAGATTGATGTGAACAAGTTCAAAGCAATCCGGGGCCTAATGTTGGGGATATAACTCCCAGGCATGACCCGTCCAGGAGGGGCCGGGTCATACCATTGGCGACTTAAGATAAGAAAGCCCAATAAGGTCCAAGAATCCAGATGGCGGTTCATAGCACAAGCTTATTGGAGGCCCAAGATCAGGAGAAGGCTCGAAGCCCGAGGGTGTGAGTCGTCATGTGTTAAACTTGTACTGTAAGATAGATTAGTTAGAAACCGAGCTGGTCATGCTTGTGTGAGCCGGCCGGGACTCTGTAAGCCGCCGAGGACATCAACCTGTATATAAAGGATGACCCAACGGCGGGTTAACTCAAGAAACAGGTAATCGAAAGCTAGGTCAAGTGTATTCGCTCCCTGGTAATCGAAACTCAAGCAATACAACCTAAAGCAAGAGTAGGCTTTTACCTCCACCGAAAGGGGCCGAACCTGGGTAACTCTTTGTGTCCTTTGTCCCGTTCAACCCCTTCAAGCCAACCTAGGTGCGATGGCTCCACACCTAAGTCCTTTCACTAGGACATCTGCCGTGACAAAACCACGACATACACCAAGGCCGCGAAAACCTGGGAAGCCCCACACCCTCCTCCGTCCGCCACCCAGCCAGAGCCTCTTCCCCGATGATGTCGTCCATAGCAACACCTCGACGTCCCTTATCCACTGCACCGGATGAGGATCTGTCGTCGATCTTGTCGTCCCGTCGGTTCAGCCTCCCTGTCCTCCACCTCCAAGGAGTTCCCCCGACGTTCCCCTCGTCTTTCGCACCACCTCCATTCCCACACCGCCGTATTCACCTGCACCACCGAAAGAGTAGCATCATCACCGATTCCTCGGGTGAATTTGAGGCCTAATTGGCGCCACCAAATAGGTTCTACACTAATCGCCGCATTTTCTTATTGATTCGATCTTACGTTGCTGTCGGTTCTCGGTCTTGAGCCGACATGGCACAGCTCCATCCATGGCGGCGTCGCCGGCCACTTCCTCCATGACGTCGCTCCCTCGGCGGCGACGTCCACATCAGTAGGAGCTGCTACTTTGGCTCTCGCTTGTGCTGCTGCTCTGCTCTTGCTCTCGGTCCCCTGCCTGGTCTGCTCTTGCTCGCGCTGCTGCTCTCGCTCTTGCTATTTCTTGTGCTGCTGCTCTCGCTCTTGCTATTTCTTGTGTTGCTGCTCTCACTCTTGCTCTTGCTTGCGCTGCTGCTCTACTCTTACGCGCGTTGCTGCTGCATGAGTAGCAGATCCTGCTCTCCCTCGAGCCCCTACAGCTGCTACACGACCAGCTGTCCTAGCTCCCGCACGCGCTGCTGCTCCAGGTGCTACTGTTGCTGCTACTGCTTTTCTGCTACTCGTGTGTTCAGTCTCGACAGTGAAATTTAGTTTCGACAGCAAAATTTAGTTTCAACAGTTAAATTCAGTTTCGACAGTTAAGTTCAGAGATGAGCGGCTGATCTATTTTACATCTAGCACTTTGTGGTCATGTATTTTACGTCATCTATTGGAGATGCTATTAGAATTCCACTCAGGTTAACATTGTCTCTCTTTTTGTGCTTCAGCCTCGCCGTCGTACAACTCACCGGAGCTGCTCCAACAACGAAACCCTCCATCACATTGGAGCAGTATCTCGGGCTCCATCTCCATACGCCTCAGATCTTCTTCCCCTCCTCTGACAACCAAATCAGCCGGAGCATCCTCACCGACCAACCCAATTGCTGAGATCGACATGGCTTCGCCAAAGAGGTTGTACACTTGTTGCATCGCTTTTTTACTCTACATGTTATATATAGTGTCCACTGAGCACAGGTAGTAACATGAAATACGATTAGTTTCTCCTACTATATGACAAGCAATGAGGTACCAGGCAACTTAGCTATCCGTGATGGACTCTCTTGAACGCCATCATTATTTATCTCTGTGCGTTTGAGCTGTGCATTTGTAGATGGGCCTAGGAGTTGAGCTAGTAGGGCAGTGGCCTGGGTCCAAAGTAGTAGAAATAGCACAAAAACATTTTTTGAGTGTAGACTTTTCCCTACTCAAGCCTGCCTACTAGAATCGCCAGTGCTTGAAAGGAAAAGTGAAGGAAAAACATAGGAATCGGAAAGTTTCATGTGGTACTACTATTCATGCATTTGGTTCAAAGGAATGGAGCAAAGGAAAACTATAGGATTTGTTCCTTTAGTGTCTCCTTGAAAGAAAAACCATAGGAATTTTAATATCCACTTGTCCTCCTTTTCAAATTCCTATTCATGAAGTACAAGACTAAAAGATAGTAGCATAATAGCATTATAACCGTACATTTTCTCGTGGTTTAACTTAATCTCACCATGCTTCTTTGCATCCTGTGATCTTCCAATTCTTGTGAACCAAACACCCAAATTGGCAGAAATCCTGTTGAGGGAGTCCTGGATTAGGGGGTGTCCGGATAGCCGGACTACCATCATTAGCCGAACTATCATCGGCCGGACTATCATCATCGACCGGACTCCAAGACTATGAAGATACAAGATTGAAGACTTCGCCCCGTGTCCGGATGGGACTTTCCTTGGCATGGAAGGCAAGCTTGGCGATACGGATATGTAGATCTCCTACCATTGTAACCGACTCTATGTAACCCTAGCCCTCTCTGGTGTCTATATAAACCGGATGGCTCTAGTCCGTAGGACACAACAACAACCATTGCAATCATACCATAGGCTAGCTTCTAGGGTTTAGCCTCCTTGATCTCGTGGTAGATCCACTCTTGTAAACATCCACAATATCAATATCAATCAAGCAGGACGTAGGGTTTTACCTCCATCAAGAGGGCCCGAACCTGGGTAAAACATCGTGTCCCTTGTCTCCTGTTACCATCCGCCTAGACGCACAGTTCGGGACCCCCTACCCGAGATCCGCCGGTTTTGACACCGACATTGGTGCTTTCATTGAGAGTTCCTCTGTGTCGTCACCGATAGGCTTGATGGCCTCTTCAATCGACAACGACGCAGTCCTGGGTGAGACTTTTCTCCCCGGACAGATCTTCGTATTCGGCGGCTTCGCACTGCGGGCCAACTCACTTGGCCATCTGGAGCAGATCGAAAGCTACGCCCCTGGCCGTCAGGTCAGGTTTGGAAGCCTAAACTTCACGGCCGATATCCGCGGGGACTTGATCTTCGATGGATCTGAGCCACAGCCGAGCGTGCCGCGCTGTCACGATGGGCACGACCTAACTCTGCCGCCGGACAGCACCTTGGAGGCCGCACACGAATCCGCTCCGACCCATAGTCCGGAGCCGATCGCTCAGATCGAGGACGGATGGCTGGACACCGCCTCGGGAGCTGCAACTTCTACGGCGATGGAGCCGAACACTTACCTTGTCCCGCATAAAGCTCATGACTCCGAGGTGCCGGACTCTCTGCCGGACTCCGAACCTCCTGCGCCCCTGCCAGTCGAATCCGATTGGGCGCCGATCATGGAATTCACCGCTGCGGACATCTTTCAGCACTCACCCTTCGGCGATATCTTAAATTCGCTGAAGCATCTCTCGCTATCCGGAGAGCCCTGGCCGAACTACGGCCAGGATGGTTGGGACGCGGACGACGAAGAAATTCAGAGCCCACCCACCACCCACTTCGTAGCCACCGTCGACGATCTAACCGACGTACTCGACTACGACTCCGAAGACATCGACGGTATGGACGACGATGCCGGAGACTATCAAGAACCAGTGCCTACAGGACACTGGAAGACCACCTCGTCATACGACATATACATGGTGGACACCCCAAAAGATGGGGACGGCGAAGAAGCAACGGAGGCCGATTCCTTAAAGAAACAGCCCAAGCGCCGACGTCAGCGGCGCCGCTCTAAATCCCGCCACAGCAAGAATGGAGATTCCGGCACAGGAGATAATAACACCCCAGAAAGTGCCGAAGACAACCCCCTCCAGCACGATCCAGCGCAGGAGGAGGCAGAAGCAAGCCCTCACGAGAGGGCGGCAGACGAAGAGGTCGAGGATGATAATTACTTACCTCCCTCCGGAGACGAGGCAAGCCTCGACGACGACGAATTCGTCGTGCCTGAGGATCCCGTCGAACAAGAGCGTTTCAGACGCAGGCTAATGGCCACGGCAAACAGCCTAAAGAAAAAGCAGCAACAGCTTCAAGCTGATCAAGACCTACTGGCCGACAGATGGACCGAGGTCCTCGCGGCCGAAGAGTATGAACTCGAACGCCCCTCCAAAAGTTACCCAAAACGCAAGTTGCTCCCCCGACTAGAGGAGGAAGCGTACAAACCTGCATCACCAGCGCACAATACGGCAGACCGACCACCTCGTGGCCGCGACAGAGAGGCATGCAAGCCCTCCACCAAAACCGTACCCCGGCATCGCTCAAAAAGCATGAAGCCACGGGGGAACGCGCCGGACTTGCGGGATATATTGGAGGACAAGGCAAGACAATCCAGATCTATCTATGGATCACGTGGGCGCCCCAAGACCCACGACGAATACCGTCGCGCCGGATACAACTACTCCGGCCGGGCCGAACACAGCAGACAACGCTCTCTCGAGCTACGTCGCGATATTGCTCAATACAGAGGCGCCGCACACCCACTATGCTTCACTGACGAAGTAATGGATCATCAAATCCCTGAAGGGTTTAAACCCGTTAATATCGAATCCTACGATGGCACAACAGACCCCGCGGTTTGGATTGAGGATTATCTCCTCCATATACATATGGCCCGCGGCGACGATCTTCACGCCATCAAATATCTCCCGCTCAAGCTTAAAGGACCAGCTCGGCATTGGCTTAACAGCCTGCCCGCAGAGTCAATTGGATGCTGGGAAGACCTGGAAGCCGCATTCCTCGACAACTTCCAGGGCACGTATGTGCGACCACCGGACGCAGATGACCTAAGCCACATAATCCAGCAGCCAGACGAATCGGCCAGGCAATTCTGGACACGGTTCTTAACAAAGAAAAATCAAATCGTCGACTGTCCGGATGCAGAGGCCCTCGCTGCCTTCAAACATAACATCCGCGACGAGTGGCTGGCCCGGCACCTAGGACAGGAAAAGCCGAAATCCATGGCAGCCCTCACATCACTCATGACCCGCTTCTGTGCGGGAGAGGATAGCTGGCTAGCTCGCAGCAACAACCTCAGCAAAAACGCTGGCAGTCCGGATACCAAGGACCGCAATGGCAGGTTGCGTCGAAACAAAAACAAACGCCGCATTAACGGCGACAGCAATGAGGATACGGCAGTCAACGCCGGATTCCGAGGCTCCAAGCCCGGTCAACGGAAGAAGCCATTCAAAAGAACCACTCCGGGCCCGTCCAATTTGGACCGAATACTCGACCGCTCCTGTCAAATACATGGAACCCCCGAAAAGCCAGCTAACCACACCAACAGAGATTGTTGGGTATTCAAGCAGGCAGGCAAATTAATCGCCGAAAACAATGACAAGGGGCTACACAGCGATGACGAGGAAGAGACCCGGCCGCCGAACAACAGAGGACAAAAGGGATTCCCCCCTCAAGTTCGGACGGTAAACATGATATACGCAACGCATATCCCAAGAGGGAGCGGAAGCGTGCACTAAGGGACGTATACGCGATGGAGCCAGTCGCCCCAAAATTCAACCCATGGTCCTCTTGCCCGATCACTTTCGATCGAAGAGACCATCCGACCAGTATCCGCCATGGCGGATTCGCCGCATTGGTTTTAGACCCAATCGTCGATGGATTTCACCTCACGAGAGTCCTGATGGACGGCGGCAGTAGCCTGAACCTGCTTTATCAGGATACAGTGCGCAAGATGGGCATAGACCCTTCAAGGATTAAACCTACAAAGACAACCTTCAAAGGCGTCATACCAGGTGTCGAGGCCAGTTGTACAGGCTCAGTCACACTGGAAGTGGTCTTCGGATCCCCGGATAATTTCCGAAGCGAGGAGTTAATCTTCGACATAGTCCCGTTCCGCAGTGGCTATCACGCTCTGCTCGGACGAACCGCGTTCGCAAAATTCAACGCGGTGCCGCATTATGCATACCTTAAGCTCAAGATGCCAGGCCCTCGTGGAGTCATCACGGTCAATGGAAACACGGAACGCTCCCTCCGAACGGAGGAACATACAGCGGCTCTCGCGGCAGAAGTACAGAGCAGCCTTTTAAGGCAATTTTCGAGTCCGGCCGTTAAACGACCGGACACGGCCAAACGCGCCCGGAGCAACATCAACCAAGACCACCTGGCACGTTCCGAGCACGCGTAGCAATGCGGCCTCAACCCCAGCCCTCGCACAATTGTAAGACAAACTCTCCGCGTACATAATTACGCCCTGGAGATACCATGGGCATAGGGGGAGAGGCACAACCACAACAGACCCAGAGTGCGGTTCGACCACACCAGGGGCTCCCAAGTGTGTCGCTCTTTTTATCTTTTATTTCTCTCTTTTTTATACAGAACTCTGTCCGGCGGCGAACCTGCCGAACTCATGATGCAACAGCCAGGGAGGGACAAAGGCCGCGACGAACACTCAGGTGGTCTCCATTACGAGCATTAAATTTGTTAAATACACCATTACGCGGCCTACCCCTGGAGGGAGACGCCTTTAATTCGTCCAATCCCTTGCTTTCCGCACTATTTGTATCATTCCGCACTCATAGCAGATCTTCTCGAATAAAATGCAGCACTTTTTGCCCATAATTGCATTACCTTATATATATATATATATATGTTCATTTACGACATGTTGCATCCGTACATTTTGGTACGGCCAAATACACCAGGGGCTTATGTTCCCCGCATTATGGTGTGATAAAGTCCGAACACTTTCACAAGTGCGGCACCCCGAACTTATAGCATTATATGAATCGGCTCCGAATCATGTCTTGGGTCAATAGTTGGGTTTGCCCGGCTCCCATGTTTGGCACCTTACGTTCCGTTCTATCGGCTAAGGTAGCACTGGGAGAACCACTGCGATTGCGCCCCGGTTGAGCCGGGTTAACGCCTCAGTGGAGAAAGCTAAAACTGACTGTCATGATAAGGCGAGAGACTGGTCGCTGTTCGAGAGGTCCTTTCGGGTCCTTAAAGACCTACGCCGCTTCGAGCGAAGTTCCGGATAATGTCCGACGAAGGCGTGGATAGCGCCCCTAATTCGGTCTTCCGAATACTAGGGGCTTCGCCGAAATTTAAAATTATAGAATTCTATGGCTAAGTGAGAGTGTTCAAGCACTATAAGTCCGGTTGCCTTGTTCGTTGTGTTGAGCGCCTCCCTAGATGGACCCAAAAATGGGAACAAGAGTGCTCAAGTTTATCCCGAACACCCCAGCACTCGTGGCATGGGGGCTGAAGCCGACGACTTGCCATCTCTCAGATTTAATAAACGGCCGCACAGAAGGTAATATTTTAAATTAACAAGCGTTGCTTAGCGCATATGAACAAAGTTTTCAGCGCACAGGATAACACATTGCGAATTTACTCAATAATTACATCCCTGGGGCACTCATCCGCAATCTTGCGGGCACCCTTCAGGACAGTCTTATAGTACATTTCGGGCGTACGATATTCCTTGCCCGCTGGTGGCGCGTCAGTGATTAGCTTCTCCGCATCCAGCTTGCCCCAATGCACCTTTGCGCGGGCAAGGGCCCGACGAGCACCTTCAATACAGGCGGAGCGCTTGATAACCTCCACCCAGGGGCACGCATCCACCAACCGTCGCACGAGGCCGAAGTAGCTCCCAGGCATGGCCTCTCCAGGCCACAGCCGGACTATGAGGCCCTTCATGGCCTGCTCGGCCACCTTGTGGAGCTCGACCAGCTGCTTCAGCTGGTCGCTAGGGGGCACCGGATGGCCGGCCTCAGCATACTGAGACCAGAAGACCTTCTCCGTTGAGCTCCCCTCCTCGGCTCGGTAGAATGCGGCGGCATCAGACACGCTGCGAGGCAGATCTGCAAACGCCCCTGGAGAGCTCCGAATTCGGGTAAGTAACACGTAATTTACATTCACATGCTTGCTTTGCATGAAAAATGCCTTACCCGCCGCTATCTTCCTCACCAACTCAATCTCCTGAAGGGACTTATGGGCATCGGCCTTGGCAGTCTTGGCACTTTCGAGAGCCGAGGCAAGCTCGGACTCTCGAGTCTTTGAGTCACGCTCCAAACTCTCATGCTTTTCCATGAGAGCCTGGAGCTCTTGCTGAACCACCGCCACCCGCGCCTCCTGCTTTTCTCGCTCTGCCCGTTCCGCGGCCGCATTGCGTTCGGCCGCAGACACGGCCTCCTTCAGGGTCGCCACCTCGTTCGTGGCCCCTGCAGTACCCATGTTATCCTTGTTATTTTTTGTTGCAACCTAAATCCTTTTCTGTAAGGTACAAGTTCAAAGTGGTGTTACTCACCTTCTTTGTCCTGGAGCTGCTTCTTGGCGCGGCCGAGCTCTTGCTCGGACCGCTCGAGCTCCTGCTTCAAAGCACCGACCTCCGCAGTCAGTGCGGCAGAGGTCAGCAGCGCAGCCTGCAACCCATATTGACATAATTTTTTAGCAACCCTGCGTATATCTTCTTTTTTTCAGATCCTCAGTCCGGCTTTTCTTTCCGAACACCGAACCGAGCATCAGGGGCTACTGTCTATGCGGTATTACATTGCATATTTTTAACTTCTTACCTCAAAGCCTGATAGAAGGCTACTGCAGGCTTCGGTCAGCCCGCTCTTGGCGAGCTGTACCTTCTGAATCACCGCACTCATAATAGTGCGGTGTTCTTCCTCGATGGAAGCGCTCTGGAGCGCCTCCAACAAATTGTCCGGCGCCTCCGGTTGGACGGAAGCCGCCGGCGTCACGGTCTTGCCCTTCGTGCGAAGGGGCCGCCGGCCGGACTCCGGAACCACTGCGGGTTCTGATATGGAGTCCGGCGCAAAGTCCGGGAGGACGCCTTGTGGCGCCTCCGGAGCCTCCCCCTGATGGGTCCCTTCTTGGGATCCCACCTCGGCGTCCTCGGTGTCGCGAGGGGTGGAGGCGGTCGGGATGGAGTCTACATCCGACGGAGCCAACGACCCGCTCGATGAAGCGGGGAGATCATCATTGGCCGGACTACAGGCAGCATGCGGCATCAGAATGACACTATGTGACACAGAAAAAGAAATTATAAATCACTCAGGAATCCGGATACTTACGATCTCGCTGGAGGCCTGGCCCTTGAAGGCCATTCTTCCTCGCCAACGTTGATGTTGGCGGAGCTGTCCGGGGGAATAGTCCTTCCCCTCTTGGACCCTTCGGCCTCCCCTGTTGGGGAAGCCTTCCTCTTCCTCTCTCCCTCCTCTGGGAGAGAGTCCTCTTTCTCCTCCTCGTTTTCGGGGGAGGAGTCCGCCCCGGAGTCGTCGGACACCTGAAAACGGGAACTCTTTCGAGCACCCGTGGCCTCCTTCTTGGCCTTCTTCTCCGGCACCACGTGCGGTGCCGGAACCAGCAGCCTCGCTAGACGGGCGTCTACTGGGTTTTCTGGCATGGGAGCCGGGCAGATAATCTGCTCCGCCTTCCTCATCCAGTCCTGTCAAAGGAAAAGGGGAAATTAAAACCCGCATAGAGTCAAACTATGAAAAGCAAGTGTCCCGTAAAGGGGTAGAATCACTTACCTCGTCGGCTTGGCGCTGCGAGCGAAATCCGCGATCTTCAGTCGCGGATGCGGGGGCTTCGGCGCCCTTAAACAGCACCCTCCAGGCGCCTTCGTACGTCGTGTCGAAGAGCCCGCTCAGCGCCTGGTGCTGTTCCGGATTGAACTCCCACAGATTGAATGCCCGCTCTTGGCATGGGAGAATCCGGCGGACGAGCATGACTTGGACCACGTTAACCAGCCTGAGCTTCTTCACCAGCTTCTGGATACAGGCTTGGAGTCCCGTCAGCTCCTCCGAACTACCCCACAGCAAGCCCTTCTCTTTCCAGGAGGTGAGCTGCGTGGGGATACCAGATCTGAACTCGGGGGCCGCCGCCCACTTAGGGTCGCGCGGCTCGGTGATATAGAACCACCCCGATTGCCACCCCTTGACGGATTCCACGAAGGCCCCTTCGAACCAAAGGACATTGGGCATCTTGCCCAACATGGCGCCTCCGCACTCCGCTTGAGTGCCCTTCACTACCTTCGGCTTGACATTGAAGGTCTTGAGCCACAAGCCGAAGTGGGGCTGGATGCAGAGGAAGGCCTCGCACACGACGATAAACGCCGAGATGTTGAGGATGAAGTTCGGCGCCAGATCATGGAAATCCAGGCCGTAGTAGAACATGAGCCCCCGGACAAAGGGGTGAAGTGGAAACCCAGTCCGCGGAGGAAGTGGGGAAGAAAAACGACCCTCTCATGGGGCCTGGGGGTGGGGATGAGCTGCCCCTCGTCGGGCAGCCGGTGCGCGATGTCGCCGGACAGGTAGCCGGCGCTGCGCAGTCTTTCGATGTGCTCCTCCGTAACGGAGGAGGTCATCCACTTGCCTCCCGCTCCAGACATGACTGGGGAAGGTTGAGACGAGATGTGCGGGCTTGGGCGCTGGAGCTCGAGTGCGCGGAGATGGATAAGCAAAGGAGGAAGAAGGCGTAGGTGAAAAGGTGAATCCTTATCCCTTATATGGGCGGGCGAAGTCTACGCGTCCCCCACCGGCCTGGTAAAACTCGCTTATCCCCCAAGCGTCACCATCAATGGCGCGGTTGGGTTACCCACGTCCGTATTGATGAGAATCCCGGATTAAGGGGAACACGATCTCTGCTTCGACAAGACGTGCCAAGGAAACCGCTTCGCTAAATGCGCTGAGGTGGTAGAGTAAAAAACGATTCAAGTAATGGCTTGGTAGTGGCGTGACGTCATGCCGCAAAAAACGTCAGCAGATTGAACTTGTGTATATATTATTCTCTCTACGGTGGAATGTGGAATTTATTTTGCAGAGCCGGACACTATCCTGGTGTTCACAATCTTCTATCATTCGGAGGAGGAACCCGCCTTGCAATGCCAAGCAATATACGCGCCGGACTTATCGTCATTGAAGCCTGGTTCAGGGGCTACTGAGGGAGTCCTGGATTAGGGGGTGTCCGGATAGCCGGACTACCATCATCAGCCGAACTATCATCGGCCGGACTATCATCATCGACCGGACTCCAAGACTATGAAGATACAAGATTGAAGACTTCGCCCCGTGTCCGTATGGGACTTTCCTTGGCGTGGAAGGCAAGCTTGGCGATACGGATATGTAGATCTCCTACCATTGTAACCGACTCTATGTAACCCTAGCCCTCTCCGGTGTCTATATAAACCGGATGGCTCTAGTCCGTAGGACACAACAACAACCATTGCAATCATACCATAGGCTAGCTTCTAGGGTTTAGCCTCCTCGATCTCGTGGTAGATCCACTCTTGTAAACATCCACAATATCAATATCAGTCAAGCGGGACGTAGGGTTTTACCTCCATCAAGAGGGCCCGAACCTGGGTAAAACATCGTGTCCCTTGTCTCCTGTTACCATCCGCCTAGACGCACAGTTCGGGACCCCCTACCCGAGATCCGCCGGTTTTGACACCGACACCTGTGTTTTTAAATTCTCTGTTTTGCATGTGCATTCCTATCCTATTCCCGTGTATTTCCTATCCCTGCATTGTTAGAATCCTCAAATTCAAACAAGCCCTTACACAAATACTTCTGTTATAGATATGTGTTGAAGAAAACCTTGTGTGGTTTGTCCCGCTCCTGCTGCAATGTGTTCCACCCCAGCTCAGCTACTCCAACAATGGAAGGGTTCACCACAACAGGGATCTGCCCTCCAGACTGTCTTTCGTCACCTCAGATCTTCTTCCCCGCCGCCGGCAGCCACCACAACTGCATTACCATCATCAATCGAGCAGATGACCTTGAGGACTACATGAGTCCATAAGAGAGGTCGCACTCTTTCGTGTCTGCTTACGTTATGCATCGCTTAATATTACATGCTACTTTATCGTCCTATTCATCAATTAGACTCTGAGTCATCTCCAAACTAATATTCAAACTTGAGTTTTTAAATGGTTGTGGGTACAAATTGGGGCCGCAATCAATAGTATCTATCTACTATCTGGTTAATCTCTGGTGTCTACTATGAGTTACATGTTGGGTGGTAAACAAACATAAAGAAGCCATTATCTGTATTTTTTAACTGAAGCCATTATCTGCATGCTATCGTTGGTTTTGGGTCTATCCATAGGTTGCTACCATCACTCTGGATTTCTGCATGCACTCCTTACATAATCTCACTATGTTTTATTCCTATGCATGTCAGTTATTGTACACAATGGAACTAAACATGTAGAGCAAAAGAGACGAGCCTTGCGTGGCAATAAAATTTCATGCAGACGTCGCTCCATGGTGGGCACAAAGGCAGCCCCCATCCACCCATTTCAGATTGTAATCAAGAGGAAGATAACTGTTCTGAGGGGGATTCAGAAGGAGAAGACCACTCCTATTTCCCCTTGAGGTCTTCGCTCTAACTTGGCATGCTGATGTTGGTAATATCATGCATATGGTGCCTTGCATTGCTTACTTTATACATCAAATATGTCATCTACTTAGTTTAGACATGCTTTGTGTGAATGCCATCTGTTTAGTTTCTTTATCGTATATGTGAATCATGCAAAATGCCATCTTGTTTAGCCAGACATCATATATGTGAATTTTGCAATGCCACCCTGGTTAGCCAGTCATCTTATATGTGAATTATATGATGCCCTCATTTTTATTACGTATTAAATTTGTTAACAATTTTAGTACATTCAATTACTCTTCCTGTGCATCAGCCATTCGACACGGTCATGGAAAAATCTTGAGTGGAAACAAGGTCTTCAGAGCAGACAATGCTATCTGACGAAGCGCATGTCTTGCTGGTTATAGATAGCTCCTCAGAGGAGGATTCAGATACATATGACCAGTCCTATCCCCCCCCCCCCCCCGAGGTGCATGCTCTAACTTGGCAGGCTTATATTGCTCATATCGTGCATATGGTGTCTCGCATTGGCATGTCATTTGCTTAGTTTAGACATGCTTTGTGTGAATGCCACCTCTTGAGTGTCTAGTTACCATGTATGTGAATTTTGCAATGCCATCTTGTTGCAAGACATTATATATGTGAATTATGCAATGCTATCTTGTTGCAAGGCATTATGTATGTGAATTATGCAATGCCATGCTGTTTAGCCAAGCGTCGTATATGTGAATTATATCATGTCGTCATTTTTTTGTATTACTCATTGCATTTGTTGACAATGTTTGTATATTCAACTGCTCTTCCTGTGCATTAGCCATTTGAAGCGGTGATGGAAGTATCTGGAGTGAAAGCAAGGTCTTCAGAGCAGACAATGCTACCTGCTGAAGTAGATATCTTGATGGTTACAGATAGCTCCTCGGAGGAGGACTCAGAGACAGATGACTAGTCCTATTATCCCCCTGAGGTGTATGCTCAAACTTGGCAGGGTTATATTACTCATATCATGCATATGTTGTCTTGCAATGCTTATTTTTTACATCATATACACAATATTGAATGCCATCTCCTTAGTTGACACATCATATATGTGATTGCCCTCTGCTCACTTGCTTAGTATATAAATCATATATTTGAATTATATAACGCCATGATGTTTACATAGACAGCATGTATCTGAATTATAGCATGCCAACCCATTCTCTAAAGACATAATATAGTTATATCATCTCATACTGTTTATATAGTCATCATATTTTGAATTATGTCATTCTATCCATGAATTATATCATGCCATCATTTTTCCATAGATGACATGTTTGTGAATTATGGCATGCCAACCACTTTAATAGACACATCATATAGTTATATCATGTCATCATGTTTACATAGTCATCATATTTTGAACTATGTCATTCTATCTTGTTTAGTTACCATCATACATGTGAAATTATGTCATGCTATCCTATTTAAGCCATCATATATGTGAAATTATGTCATGCTATTTGATACGTATCCAACGTATCTATAATTTTTGATTGTTCCATGCTATTATATTACCTGTTTTGGATGTTAATGGGCTTTACTTTACACTTTTATATCATTTTTGGGACTAACCTACTAACCGGAGGCCCGGCCCGAATTGCTGTTTTTTGCCTATTTCAGTATATCAAAGGAAAGGAATATCAAACGGAGTCCAAACGGAATGAAACCTTCGGGAGCGATCTTTTTGGAACAAACGCAATCCAGGAGATTTGGAGTGGACGTCAAGAAGCAGCCGAGGCGGCCACGAGGGTGGCCGGTGTGCCCACTAAGGGTGGTCACGCCCCCTGCCTCGTGGGTCCCTCATGGCTCCCCTGACCGACTTCCTTCGCCTATATATTTCTACATACCCCAAAAACATCCAGGAGCACCACGAGAAATTATTTCCACCGCCGCAACCTTCTGTATCCGCGAGATCCCATCTTGGAGCCTTCGTCGGCGCTCCGCCGGAGGGGGAATCGACCACGGAGGGCCTCTCCATCACCACCAAGGCCTCTCCAATGAGTTGTGAGTAGTTTACTACAGACCTTCGAGTCCATAGTTATTAGCTAGATGGCTTCTTCTCTCTCTTTGAATCTCAATACAAAGTTCTCCTTCCTCTTCTTAGAGATCTATTCGATGTAACTCTTTTTGTGGTGTGTTTGTCGAGATCCAATGAATTGTGGGTTTATGATCAAGTTTATTTATGAGAAATATTTGAATCTCCTCTGAATTCTTTTATGTATGATTGGTTATCTTTGCAAGTCTCTTCGAATTATCAGTTTGGTTTTGCCTACTAGATTGATCTTTCTTGCCATGGGAGAAGTGCTTAGCTTTGGGTTCAATCTTGCGGTATCCTTTCCCAGTGACAGTAGGGGCAACAAGGCACGTATTGTATTGTTGCCATCGAGGATAAAAAGATGGGGTTTATATCATATTGCATGAGTTTATCCCTCTACATCATGTCATCTTGCTTAAGGCGTTACTCTGTTCTTATGAACTTAATACTCAAGATGCAGGCAGGAGTCGGTCAATGTGTGGAGTAATAGTAGTAGATGCAGGCAGGAGTCGGTCTACTTGTTACGGACATGATGCCTATATACATGATCATGCCTAGATAATCTCATAACTATGCACTTTTCTATCAATTGCTCGACAGTAATTTGTTCGCCCACCGTAATACTTATGCTCTCTTGAGAGAAGCCACTAGTGAAACCTATGGCCCCTGGGTCTATCTTTTATCATATAAGTTTTCCATCTACTTTCATTTTCATCTTTTACTTTCCAATCTATATCATAAAAATACCAAAAATATTTATCTTATCATATTATCTCTATCAGATCTCACTTTTGCAAGTTACCATGAAGGGATTGACAACCCCTTTATCACGTTGGTTGCAAGGTTCTTGTTTGTTTGTGTAGGTGCGTGGGACTTTTGAGGAGCCTCCTACTGGATTAATACCTTGGTTCTCAAAAACTGAGGGAAATACTTACGCTACTTTGCTGCATCACCCTTTCCTCTTCAAGGGAAAAACCAACGCTTGCTCAAGAGGTAGCAAGAAGGATTTCTGGCGCCGTTGCCGGGGAGGTCTTCTCTCAAGTCAAGAGATACCAAGTACCCATCACAAACTCATCTCCATTGCATTACATTATTTGCCATTTGCCTCTCGTTTTCCTCTCCCCCACTTCACCCTTGTCGTTTTATTCGCCCTCTCTCTTTTCTGTTTGCCTCTTCCTCGTTTGCCTGTTACCACTATGTCTGAAACTGGGGAGATTATCATCAATTTGGACAATAATAATATGGAAAATTTTGATGCTCCTGTTGAAGAACCCACTATCTTACATACTAAAAAAAATTCGAATCGGTAGTGGCAATATTATTGGAAAGGGGGTTATTCAAGATTTCTTTCCTTGTGCCGGTGCTTTACCTTCTATGGGTGGTTCTATTCTTCATAGAACTAGTAGTCTTGCGGATGCTATCTCCATGCTTATAGTTGAAATTGAAAGGCAGTTTATGCACATGCACCCTTGCATACAAAGGATTTTCTTAGAATTTTCCAATATTGAGCATTCTTCTGTTAAGCGTGCCGCTACTATCTTTTTGGCACATGAGTTCAGATTTATAATAAAGAGGCTAAAGAAATCTTTGCACACTATAGGGTGGACGCCAGTCGTCCTCCCATAGAGGCAATCCTCTTTGATCAAGAGGAAATTATGCGTTTTCAATCTTTAGACTATATTGCTTTTAATTAAAACCTTGGAAAAAAGGTTCCTACCAATGTTCTAGTTGATAGAATTTCCGAACTTAACAATGATTTTGCTATTCGAAATAATGAGTTAGGATGTTCTCTTGAGTATAGGCTTACGAAGTTCTGCCAAAAGAATGCTTATAATGATGTGCAAAATGAAGGGCCAAAGGAGGAACCCATACCTCCCGAGATTGATCTTGGGGACTTCTGTCCCATTAAATTTAGCCCTTTTGATTACTTTTGCTTGCCTCAAAGAAAACTTGCTGCTGAACGTAGGGAATATGAAATGAGTTTTCGTGATCTATCTTATTATTATGGCAATACTTAGATCTATTCTCGCTTTTATGCCTAGCTAGGGGCGTTAAACGATAGCGCTTGTTGGGAGGCAACCCAATTTTATTTTTATTCCTTGATTTTTGTTCCTGTTTAGTAATAAATAATTTATTTAGTCTCTGGTTAGATGTGTTTTTATGTTTTAATTAGTGTTTGTGCCAAGTAGAACCTATAGGATAACCTTGGGTGAAAGTTAATTTGATTCTGCTGAAAAACAGAAACTTTGCGTGCACAAGAAAAAGTTCAATAAATCACATAAACGCGCTTTTGCGTTGATTCTTTTTGCTGTAGATCAATAGACAAATTACCTAGGACTTCCTATTTTTTTAGGATTTTTGGAGTTCCAAAAGTATTCAAAAGTTACAGATTTCTACAGACTGTTCTGTTTTTGACAGATTCTGTTTTTCGTGTGTTGTTTGCTTATTTTGATGCATCTATGGCTAGTATCGGGGGGTATGAACCATAGAGAAGTTGGAATACAGCAGGTTTAACACCAATATAAATAAAGAATGAGTTCATTACAGTACCTTATGTGGTTGTTTTTCTTTCTTGCACTAACGGAGCTTAGGAGATTTCCTGTTGAGTTTTGTGTTGTGAAGTTTTCAAGTTTTAGGTAAAGATTTGATGGACTACGGAATAAGGAGTGGCAAAAGCCTAAGCTTGGGGATGCCCATGGCACCCCGAGATATTCAAGGACAACCAAAAGCCTAAGCTTGGGGATGCCCCAGAAGGCATCCCCTCTTTCGTCCTCATCTATCGGTAACTTTACTTGGAGCTATATTTTTATTTACCACATGATATGTGTTTTGCTTGGAGCATCTTGTATGATATGAGTCTTTGCTTGTTAGTTTACCACAATCATCCTTGCTGTACACACCTTTTGGGAGAAACCCACATGATCTAGAATTTACTAGAATACTCTATGTGCTTCACTTATATCTTTTGAGCTAGATAGTTTTGCTCTATGTGCTTCACTTATATTTTCTAGAGCACGGCGGTGGCTTTATTTTGAAGAAATTGTTGATCTCTCATGCTTCACTTATATTATTTTGAGAGTCTTTTAGAACAGCATGGTATTTGCTATGGTTATAAATTTGGTCCTAGAATGATGAGCATGCAAGTTGGGTATAATAAAAACTATCATAGAAAGTGCATTAAAAACTATGATCAGTTTCATGCTTGATAATTGTTTTGAGATATAAAGGTAATAATGTTAGAGTCATGCTAGTTGGGTAATTATGAAATTGAGAAATACTTGTGTTGAAGTTGGCGAGTCCCGTAGCATGCACGTATGGTAAAAGTTGTGTGACAAATTTGTTGCATGAGATGCTCTTTTAATTGCTTTCCTTATGAGTGGAGGCCGGGATCGCGCGATGGTTAACTCCTACAAACCCTTCCCCTAGGAGCATGCGTAGTAGTACTTTGCTTTGAGGGCAAGTAGACTTCTGCAATAAGTATATGAGTTCTTTATGACTAATGTGAGTCCATGGATACACGCACACTTACCCTTCCACTTAGCTAGCCTCTATTATGCCGCGCAACTTTCGCCGGTATTATGAACCCATTATTTACCTTCATCAAAACAGCCACCATACCTACCTATTATGGCATTTCCATAGCCATTCCGAGATATATTGCCATGCAACTTTCCACCGTTCCATTTATTATGACACGTTCCATCATTGTCATATTGCTTTTTGCATGATCATGTAGTTGACATCGTATTTGTGGCAAGGCCACCTTCATAATTTTCATACATGTCACTCTTGATTCATTGCATATCCCGGTACACCGCCGGAGGCATTCACATAGAGTCATATTTTGTTCTAAGTATTGAGTTGTAATTCTTGAGTTGTAAATCAATAAAAGTGTGATGATCTTCATTATTAGAGCATTGTCCCAAGTGAGGAAAGGGTGATGAAGACTATGATTCGCCCACAAGTCGGGATGAGACTTCGGACTTTATAAAAATAAAAGAGGTCAAAGAAGCCCATAAAAAAAGAGGCCAAAGAAGCCCACCAAATTAAAAAAATGAGAGAAAAAGAGAGAAGGGACAATGCTACTATCTCTTTTTACACACTTGTGCTTCAAAGTAGCACCATGATCTTCATGATAGAGAGTCTCTTATGTTGTCACTTTCATATACTAGTGGGAATTTTTCATTATAGAACTTGGCTTGTATATTCCAATGATGGGCTTCCTGAAAACGCCCTAGGTCTTCATGAGCAAGCAAGTTGGATGCATACCCACTTAGTTTCTTTTGTTGAGCTTTCATATATTTATAGCTCTAGTGCTTCCGTTGCATGGAAATCCCTACTCATTCACATTGATATCTATTAATGGGCATCTCCATAGCCCGTTGATATGCCTAGTTGGTGTGAGACTATCTTCTCCCTTTTTGTCTTCACAACCACCACCATATACCACCTATAGTGCTATGTCCATGGCTTGCGCTCATGTATTGCGTAAGAGTTGAAAAAGCTGAAGCGCGTTAAAAAGTATGAACCAATTGCTTGGCTGAAACCGGGGTTGTGCATGATGGGATTATTTTGTGTGATAAAGATGAAGCATGGCCTAACTATATGATTTTGTAGGGATAAGCTTTCTTTGGCTATGCTATTTTGATAGGACATGATTATTTGCTAGTATGCTTCGAAGTATTACTATTTTTATGTTTTATAAGCTTTTATCTTGAATCATTTGGATCTGAACAATCATGCCACAATAAAGAAAATTACATTTAGAATTATGCTAGGTAGCATTCCACATCAAAAATTTTGTTTTTATCATTTACCTACTCGAGGACGAGCAGGAATTAAGCTTGGGGATGCTTGATACGTCTCCAATGTATCTATAATTTTTGATTGTTCCATGCTATTATATTACCTGTTTTGGATGTTAATGGGCTTTACTTTACACTTTTATATCATTTTCGGGACTAACCTACTAACCGGAGGCCTAACGCGAATTGCTGTTTTTTTTGCCTATTTCAGTATATCGAAGTAAAGGAATATCAAACGGAGTCCAAATGGAATGAAACCTTCGGGAGCGGTCTTTTTGGAACAAACGCAATCCAAGAGACTTGGAGTGGACGTCAAGAAGCAGCCGAGGCGGCCACGAGGGTGGACGGCGTGCCTAGTAAGGGTGGGCGCGCCCCCCTGCCTTGTGGGCCCCTCGTGGATCCCCTGACCGACTTTCTTTGCCTATATATATCTACGTACCCCGAAAACATCCAGGAGCACCACGAGAAATTATTTCCACCGCCGCAACTTTCTGTATCTGCGAGATCCCATCTTGGAGCCTTCGCTGGCGCTCCGCCGAAGGGAGAATCGACCACAGAGGGCCTCTCCATCACCACCAAGGCCTCTCTGATGAGTTTTGAGTAGTTTACCACAGACCTTCGGGTCCATAGTTATTAGCTAGATGGTTTCTTCTCTCTCTTTGAATCTCAATACAAAGTTCTCCTTCCTCTTTCTTGGAGATCTATTCGATGTAAGTCTTTTTGCGGTGTGTTTGTCGAGATCCGATGAATTGTGGGTTTATGATAAAGTTTATCTATGAGAAATATTTGAATCTCCTGTGAATTCTTTTATGTATGGTTGGTTATCTTTGCAAGTCTCTTCGAATTATCAGTTTGGTTTGGCCTACTAGATTGATCTTTCTTGCCATGGGAGAAGTGCTTAGCTTTGGGTTCAATCTTGCGGTGTCCTTTCCCAGTGACAGTAGGGGCAGCAAGGCACTGTATTGTATTGTTGCCATCGAGGATAAAAAGATGGGGTTTATATCATATTGCATGAGTTTATCCCTCTACATCATGTCATCTTGCTTAAGGCGTTACTCTGTTCTTATGGACTTAATACTCTAGATGCAGGCAGGAGTCGGTCGATGTGTGGAGTAATAGTAGTAGATGCAGGCAGGAGTCGGTCTACTTGTTACGGACGTGATTCCTATATACATGATCATGCCTAGATAATCTCATAACTATGCACTTTTCTATCAATTGCTCGACAGTAATTTGTTCACCCACCGTAATACTTATGCTATCTTGAGAGAAGCCACTAGTGAAACCTATGGCCCCCGGGTCTATCTTTTATCATATAAGTTTTCCATCTACTTTTATTTGCATCTTTTACTTTCCAATCTATATCATAAAAATACCAAAAACATTTATCTTATCATATTATCTCTATCAGATCTCACTTTTGCAATTTACCGTGAAGGGATTGACAACCCCTTTATCGCGTTTGTTGCGAGGTTCTTGTTTGTTTGTGTAGGTGAGTGGGACTTTTGAGGAGCCTCCTACTGGATTGATACCTTGGTTCTCAAAAACTGAGGGAAATACTTACGCTACTTTGCTGCATCACCCTTTCCTCTTCAAGGGAAAAACCAACGCATGCTCAAGAGGTAGCACTATTATGTTTGGTTAGACAACATAAATGTGAATTATTTCATGCTCTGTTTTCTTACCTACTATCCATTGCACGTGCCTATCCTACAACGTCTGTACATTCAATTACTTTTCTTGTTTATCATCCATTTGAATTGGAGGGGGTGATGGCGGTATCTGTGGGGGTAAAAACACGGTCTTCAGAAAAGATCAGGCTACCTATCGATGCAGATAGAACCACGGTTGTACTTGCCCAAGAACCAGCCCCACCACACATAACCCAGACTCATGCAGATTGTACCCCTACCTAGTTGGACAAAGAACCAGGTACACCCCTTCTAACCCCAACCCCAGTAGATAGTAACCCAGTTCTAGTTGACACAACACCTTCTCCACCACAAAGCACCCAAACAAGAGCAGTTAGTAAGGCAACTACAGTGCCCAAAGCACGAGAACCACCACTCCGAACCCCAAGTCAACGCTTAAAGCATAAGAAGAATTATTCTCAGGTCATGTTCCGTAGATATGGTTCATACTCCTTTGCCCTTGCATCACTATATTTACTCATACCAACTAATTTCAAAATTGAAGGATGCAATTGAAACTCCAATGGTGCAACAGGTATGTTTTAAACCCGTTTCTTTAATGTGTTTGTTGTTGTAACTTGCTCTATGTTGATTTCAGTTTCAATTGGATAAACAGTTATGTTCTCATGCCATGCACATTACAAGTGTTGTTATTGATGTGTAGTTTCCCACACTTATATTCTGTCTATGCTGCTTTGTCTTAAATACATATGATTTGAACTGTCTCTATCTTGGTTTGGCAACATAAACTAGAATTATATAGACCATACAGTGACCATACTACATAGATATATGTTTGTTTCATGATGTTATCATGTACACCTTACTACTGAACTGGTTTACCAAAATGAGTTTCATATACAACATGGTAAACCTGTGATGTGTCTGTTTGTTTCTCTTTTAGAATGTGGATAAAATATTGGAGAAGAGTACCCCGTTATGCAATGGTAAAGGAACTAAAGCAGATAAGGTTCAAGATTGTGAGACATCCTTGTTGATCTCCAAGAAAGCTGCTAAAAATTATATTGAAGACACTGAGACAACCCCAAAGTCATGTCTTTATGTAGTGTTTGAGTTACTGGCCACTACTGCTGGCACAAGCTCTTCGAACTCCCTGCCTGAATGAGTTCGGCTTCTTGAGTCTCAACTTCAAGTTGAAAGACATCAATCAGATGCATACTTTCCGGTGCAAGAGCAAGCGTTGGAGGATTTAAGCGCCAAACAAGACAAAGTTAATAAGCTTGCTAAGATTCTTGCCAGCATTATGGGTACCCAAGATATTGTTTCTTGAGCTCTTCTGAAGTGGTTTCAGTTCTGGACTTGTTTTGTTGCGCCGTTTATTTGCACTGGTCGCCAACTTTGACAACAAGTGTATGTGATATGCTGCTTTGTTCCCTATATATGCACTGATGGCGAACTTTGATGCCTAGTGGATGTAATATGTGTAATAGTCGTGATAGCCTAGTGTAAGTTGCTTGCTTATTTATTTCCTTGTTAACTTGTTTATTTGTTTGCTTGTAGTCAGTACAATTTTTTTCCGCGGTTTTCTAGTGGCCGCAATAACCTATTTTTTAAAACTAGGCCACAATAACCATGGCTACATATTTACTGTACTGACCATGGGCCTCCTATGGGCCGTAGCAACAATGGGCCTTCTACGGGCCGTAGCATCAATGGGCCTTCTACGGGCCGTATGATCGATTGGCCAAACATGGGCCAATCACAGACCGCATTATGGTCCATAAATGGGCTAGAGTTGGAATCGTCCGTTCATGAGCCGACCATAACGGGCCGTCGTTAATCGAGCGTATTTGATGACGCTATGAAAACGGCCCAACGAATTAATGGTCAAAAATGGGCCGACTGTAACCACAAGCTGAATTTGGCCCACAAGCAGAAAAGGCCAGTAACGGGCTGTGAGTAACCGAATGCTGGAAATTAGCCCAAAAATAAATGGGCCCTGAGAAGGCCAAAAGGTAACACGGACTGGAAACGACCAATGGAATAATGGGTCGTTAATGGGTATAAAGCGATACACTGTTCATTACGGGCCAGTTTCACCACGGGTCGTTAATGGGCCAAGAGATACAAATGTACTCATATGGGCCGAAAGACGTCATGGGCCATACATGAGCCGGAAGTTACAATGGGCTGGAATCATATTGGTCGGCCTAGATGACGCTACTGGGCCTAATTCGGATAGGCCGTAATGGGTCGTGACATAGCGGGTTATAAATGGGCTATATGCGAACAGGTCGTTAACAGGCTTTTCATGGGCCGGACCGCTACCTTTTGACCAAGTCAAGCAGACCGACCTTTTCACCGGAATGAGCCTTTGTTGGGCCGTGCCATGTGTCGATGTATCATAGGCACCTTCGGTCCAATGAGTGGATGACATGTGTCCCAATGGTGAGCCTGTTGGAAATATGCCCTAGAGGAAATAATAAAATGGTTATTATTATATATTTCCTTGTTCATGATAATTGTCTATTGTTCATGCTATAATTGTATAAACCGGAAATTGTAATACATGTGTGAATACATAGAACACAACATGTCCCTAGTGAGCCTCTAGTTAACTAGCTCGTTGATCAACAGATGGTCATGGTTTCTTGACTATGGACATTGGATGTCATTGATAATGGGATCGCATCATTAGGAGAATGATGTGATGGACAAGACCCAATCCTAAGCATAGCACAAGATCGTGTAGTTCGTTTGCTAAAGCTTTTCCAATGTCAAGTATCATTTCCTTAGACCATGAGATTGTGCAACTCCCGGATACCGTAGGTATGCTTTGGGTGTACCAAACGTCACAACGTAACTAGGTGTCTATAAAGGTGCACTACAGGTATCTCCGAAAGTATCTGTTGGGTTGGCACGAATCAAGACTGGGATTTGTCACTCCGTATGATGGAGAGGTATCTCTAGGCCCACTCGGTAATGCATCATCATAATGAGCTCAATGTGCCTAAGTAGTTGGTCAGGGGATCATGCATTACGGAACGAGTAAAGTGACTTGCCGGTAACGAGATTGAACAAGGTATTGGGATACCGACGATCGAATCTCGGGCAAGTAACGTACCGATTGACAAAGGGAATTGTATACGGGATTGCTTGAATCCTCGACATCGTGATTCATCCGATGAGATCATCGTGGAACATGTGGGAGCCAACATGGGTATCCAGATCCCGCTGTTGGTTATTGGCCGGAGAGCTGTCTCGGTCATGTCAGCATGATTCCTGAACCTGTAGGGTCTACACACTTAAGGTTCGATAACGCTAGGGTTATAGGGAAGATTTGTATGTGATTACCGAATGTTGTTCGGAGTCTCGGATGAGATCCCGGACGTCATGAGGAGTTTCGGAATGGTCCAAAGGTGAAGATTTATATATGGGAAGTCATCATACGGTCACCGGAAGTTTTGGGGGGTTTACAGATATTGTACCGGGACCACCGGAGGGGTTCCGGGGGTCCACCGGGAGGGTCCACCTGCCCCGGAGGGCCTTATGGGCTGTATGTGGAAGGGAACCAGCCCCTAAGTGGGCTGGGCGCCATCCCCCCTAGGGCCCATGTGCCTAGGGTTGGGGGGACCCTAAAGGGGACGCCCCCCTTGGCTTGGGGGGCAAGCCCCCTCCCCTTGCCCCCCCCCCTCTAGATCTCATCTAGAGGGGACGGCCCCCTTCCCCCTTCACCCTATAAATAGAGGGGTAGAGGGAGGGCAGCCGCACCACATCCAAGGCGCAGCCCTCCCCCTCCCCAACGCCTCTCCTCCTCCACGTGAGCTTGGCGAAGCCCTACCGGAGAATTGCTGCTCCACCACCACCACGCCATCGTGCTGCTGCCGGAGCTATCTTCCTCAACCTCTCCCTCCTCCTTGCTGGATCAAGGCATGGGAGACGTCATCGGGCTGCACGTGTGTTGAACGCGGAGGTGCCGTTGTTCGGCGCTTAGATAGGAATCCACCGCGATCTGAATCGCTATGAGTACGACTCCTTCATCCGCGTTCTTGCAACACTTCCGTTACACGATCTTCAAGGGTATGAAGATGAACTCCCCTCTCTCTCGTTGCTAGTTTCTCCATAGATTGATCTTGGTGATGCATAGAATTTTTTTTTAATTTCTTTATCGATCCCCAATAGTGGCATCATGGGCTAGGTCTATGCATAGTTTCTATGCACGAGTAGAACACAAGTTGTTGTGGGCGTCGATTTTGTCAATTTACTTGCCACTACTAGTCTTATCTTGATTCGGCGGCATCATGGGATGAAGCGGCCTGAACCGACCTTACACGTATGTTTACGTGAGACTGGTTTCACCGACTGACATACACTGGTTGCATAAGGTGGCTAGCGGGTGTCTGTCTCTCCCACTTTAGTCGGATCAGATTCGATGAAAAGGGTCCTTATGAAGGGTAAATAGCAATTGACATATCACGTTGTGGTTTTGGCGTAGGTAAGAAACGTTCTTGCTAGAAACCTATAGCAACCACGTAAAAATTTGCAACAACAATTAGAGGACGTCTAACTTGTTTTTGCAGCATATGCCGTGTGATGTGATATGGCCAAAAGGATGTGATGAATGAAATATATGTGATGTATGAGATTGATCATGTTCTTGTAATAGGAATCACGACTTGCATGTCGATGAGTATGACAACCGGCAGGAGCCATAGGAGTTGTCTTAATTTATTGTATGACCTGCGAGTCATTGAATAACGCCATGTAATTACTTTACTTTATTGCTAAACCGTTAGCCATAGTAGTATAAGTAATAGTTGGCGAGACAACTTCATGAAGACACGATGATGGAGATCATGGTGTCATGCCGGTGATGATGATGATCATGGCGCCCCGAAGATGGAGATCAGAAGGACCAAAATGATATTGGCCATATCATGTCACTATTTGATTGCATGTGATGTTTATCATGTTTTTGCATCTTGTTTGCTTAGAACGACGGTAGCATAAATAAGATTATCCCTCATAAAATTTCAAGAAAGTGTTCCCCCTAACTGTGCACCTTTGCGAAAGTTCATTGTTTCGAAGCACCACGTGATGATCGGGTGTGATAGATTCTAACGTTCGCATACAACGGGTGTAAGCCAGATTTACACATGCAAAACACTTAGGTTGAATTGACGAGCCTAGCATGTACAGACATGGCCTCAGAACGCAAGAGATCGAAAGGTCGAACATGAGTCGTATAGCAGATACGATCAACATGAAGATGTTCACTGATGATGACTAGCCCGTCTCATGTGATGATCGAACACGGCCTAGTTGACTCGGATCATGTATCACTTAGATGACTAGAGAGATGTCTATCTGAGTGGGAGTTCATTAAATATTTTGATTAGATGAACTTAATTATCATGAACTTAGTCTAAAGTCTTTGCAATATGTCTTGTAGATCAAATGGCCCACACTAATGTTGCCCTCAACTTCAACGCGTTCCTAGAGAAAACCAAGCTGAAAGACGATGGTAGCAACTATACGGACTGGGTCCGGAACTTGAGGATCATCCTCATAGCTGCCAACAGAGCATATGTCCTAGATGCACCGCTTGGTGAAGCACCCGTTTTCCCAGCAACTCAAGACGTTATGAACGATTGGCAGTCGTGTAGTGATCATTACTCCCTGGTTCAGTGCGGCATGCTTTATAGCTTAGAACCGGGGCTCCAAAAGCATTTTGAGCAGCACGGAGCATATGAGATGTTCCAAGAGCTGAAAATGGTTTTCCAAGCTCATGACCGAGTCGAGAGATATGAAGTCCCCGACAAGTTCTATAGTTGTAAGATGGAGGAAAATGGTTCTGTCAGCGAGCACATACTCAAAATGTCTGGGTTGCACAACCGCTTGTCTCAGCTGGGAGTTAATCTCCCGGATGACGCGATCATTGATAGAATCCTTCAGTCACTCCCACCTAGCTAAAAGAGCTTTGTGATGAATTACAATATGCAGGGGATGGTGAAAACCATTCCTGAGGTATTTTCAATGCTGAAATCAGCGGAGGTGGAGATCAAAAAGGAACATCAAGTGTTGATGGTCAATAAAACCACTAGTTTCAAAACAGGCAAGGGTAAGAAGAACTTCAAGAAGGATGGCAAGGGAGTTGCCGCGCCCGGTAAGCCAGTTGCCGGAAATAAGCCAAAGCATGGACCCAAACCTGAGACTGACTGCTTTTATTGTAAGGGAAACGGTCACTGGAAGTGGAACTGCCCCAAGTACTTAGCGGACAAGAAGGCCGGCAACACCAAAGGTATATGTGATATACATGTTATTGATGTGTACCTTACTAGTACTCGTAGTAGCTCCTGGGTATTTGATACCGGTGCGGTTTCTCATATTTGTAACTCAAAACAGGAGCTGCGGAATAAGCGGAGATTGGCGAAGGACGAGGTGATGATGCGCGTCAAGAATGGTTCCAAGGTCGACGTGATCACCGTCGGCACGCTACCTCTAAATTTACCTGCGGGATTAGTTTTAAACCTCAATAATTGTTATTTAGTGCCAGCTTTGAGCATGAACATTGTATCTGGATCTCGTTTAATGCGAGATGGCTACTCATTTAAATCTGAGAATAATGGTTGTTCTATTTATATGAGAGATATGTTTTATGGTCATGCTCCGCTGGTCAATGGTTTATTCTTGATGAATCTCGAACGTGATGTTACACATATTCATAGTGTGAATACCAAAAGATGTAAGATTGATAATGATAGTCCCACATACTTGTGGCACTACTGCCTTGGTCACATTGGTGTCAAACGCATGAAGAAGCTCCATGCAGATGGACTTTTGGAGTCTCTTGATTACAAATCATTTGACACGTGTGAACCATGCCTCATGGGCAAAATGACCAAGACTCCCTTCTCCGGAACAATGGAGCGAGCAACCAACTTGTTGGAAATCATACATACTGATGTGTGCGGTCCAATGAGCGTTGAGGCTCGGGGTGGCTATCGTTATGTTCCCACCCTCACTGATGACTTAAGTAGATATGGGTATGTCTACTTAATGAAACACAAGTTTGAGTCCTTTGAAAAGTTCAAGGAATTTCAGAGTGAGGTAGAGAATCAACGTGACAGAAAAATAAAGTTCTTACGATCAGATCATGGGGGAGAATATTTAAGTCACGAGTTTGGTACGCACTTAAGGAAATGTGGAATTGTTTCACAACTCACGCCGCCTGAAACACCTCAGCGTAACGGTGTGTCCGAACGTTGTAATCGCACTCTATTGGCTATGGTGCGATCTATGATGTCTCTTACCGATTTACAGCTATCATTTTGGGGATACGCTTTAGAGACAGCTACATTCACTTTAAATAGGGCACCGCCTAAATCCGTCGAGACGACACCGTATGAATTATGGTTTGGGAAGAAACCTAAGCTGTCATTTCTAAAAGTTTGGGGATGCGATGCTTATGTCAAGAAACTTCAACCTGAAAAGCTCGAACCCAAGTCGAAAAAATGCGTCTTCATAGGATACCCTAAGGAAACCATTGGGTATACCTTCTACCTCAGATCCGAAGGCAAGATATTTGTTGCCAAGAACGGGTCCTTTCTGGAGAAAGAGTTTCTCTCAAAAGAAGTAAGTGGGAGGAAAGTAGAACTTGATGAAGTACTACCTCTTGAACTGGAAAGTAGCGCAGCTCAGGAAGATGTTTCTGTGGTGCCTGCACCGACTAGAGAGGAAGTTAATGATGATGATCAAGGTACTTCGGATCAAGTTGCTACTGAACTTGGTAGGTCCACAAGGACACGTTCCACACCAGAATGGTATGGCAACCCTGTCCTAGAAACCATGTTGTTAGACAACGGTGAACCTTTGAACTATGAAGAAGCGATGGCGGGCCCAGATTCCAACAAATGGCTTGAAGCCATGCAATCCGAGATAGGATCCATGTATGAAAACAAAGTATGGACTTTGACAGACTTGCCCGATGATCGGCGAGTGATAGAAAATAAATGGATCATTAAGAAGAAGACGGACGCGGATGGTAATGTTACCATCTATAAAGCTCGGCTTGTCGCTAAGGGTTACCGGCAAGTTCAAGGGGTTGACTACGATGAGACCTTCTCACCCGTAGCGAAGCTGAAGTCCATCTGAATCTTGTTAGCAATTACCGCATTCTATGATTATGAGATATGGCAAATGGACGTCAAAACGGCATTCCTTAATGGTTTCCTCAAGGAAGAATTGTATATGATGCAACCGGAAGGTTTTGTCGATCCTAAGAATGCTAACAAGGTGTGCAAGCTCCAGCGCTCCATCTATGGGCTGGTGCAAGCATCTCAGAGTTGGAACATTCGCTTTGATGAAATGATCAAAGCGTTTGGGTTTGTGCAGACTTATGGAGAAGCCTGCGTTTACAACAAAGTGAGTGGGAGCTCTGTAGCATTTCTCATATTATATGTGGATGACATACTATTGATGGGAAATGATATAGAACTTTTGGATAGCATAAAGGCCTACTTGAATAAGTGTTTTTCAATGAAGGACCTTGGAGAAGCTGCTTACATATTAGGCATCAAGATCTATAGAGATAGATCGAGACGCCTCATCGGTCTTTCACAAAGCACATACCTTGATAAGATATTGAAGAAGTTCAATATGGATCAGTCCAAGAAAGGGTTCTTTCCTATTTTGCAAGGTGTGAAATTGAGCACGGCTCTATGCCCGACCTCGGCAGAAGATAGAGAAAATATGAGTGTCATCCCCTATGCCTCGGCTATAGGGTCTATTATGTACGCCATGCTGTGTACCAGACCTGATGTAAACCTTGTCGTAAGTTTGGTAGGGATTTGCCAAGGAGCCCAGGTTTCACAAGAAGACCAGGCACATCAAGCGTTGCTTCAACTCCATTCCTGAAAATGTTCAAGATGGATACATAGAGATTTGTAAAGTGCATATGGATCTGAATGCCGCAAACCCGTTGACTAAACCACTTCCGCGAGCAAAACATGATCAACACCAGAACTCTATGGGTGTTCGATTCATCACAATGTAACTAGATTATTGACTCTAGTGCAAGTGGGAGACTGTTGGAAATATGCCCTAGAGGCAATAATAAAATGGTTATTATTATATATTTCCTTGTTCATGATAATTGTATATTGTTCATGCTAACCGAAAACCGTAATACATGTGTGAATACATAGACCACAACATGTCCCCAGTGAGCCTCTAGTTAACTAGCTTGTTGATCAACAGATGGTCATGGTTTCCTGACTATGGACATTGGATGTCATTGATAACGGGATCACATCATTAGGAGAATGATGTGATGGACAAGACCCAATCCTAAGCATAGCACAAGATTGTGTAGTTCGTTTGCTAAAGCTTTTCCAATGTCAAGTATCATTTCCTTATACCATGAGATTGTGCAACTCCCGGATACCGTAGGTATGCTTTGGGTGTACCAAACGTCAAAACGTAACTGGGTGGCTATGAAGGTGCACTACAGGTATCTCCGAAAGTATCTATTGGGTTGGCACGAATCAAGACTGGGATTTGTCACTCCGTATGACGGAGAGGTATCTCTGGGCCCACTCGGTAATGCATCATCATAATGAGCTCAATGTGACTAATTAGTTGGTCATGGGATCATGCATTACAGAACGAGTAAAGTGACTTGCCGGTAACGAGATTGAACAAGGTATTGGGATACCGACGATCGAATCTCGGGCAAGTAACGTACCGATTGACAAAGGGAATTGTATACGGGATTGCTTGAATCCTTGACATCATGGTTCATCCAATGAGATCATCGTGGAACATGTGGGAGCCAACATGGGTATCCAGATCCCGCTGTTGGTTATTGGCCGGAGAGCTGTCTCAGTCATGTCTGCATGATTCACGAACTCGTATGGTCTACACACTTAAGGTTCGATGATGCTAGGGTTATAGGGAAGATTTGTATGTGATTAACAAATGCTGTTCGGAGTCTCGGATGAGATCCCGAACGTCATGGGGAGTTCCGGAATGGTCCAGAGGTGAAGATTTATATATGGGAAGTCATCATACGGTCACCGGAAGTTTTCACGGGTTTACCGGTATTGTACCGGGACCACCGGAGGGGTTCCGGGGGTCCACCGGGAGGGTCCACCTGCCCCAGAGGGCCTTATGGGCTGTATGTGGAAGGGAACCAGCCCCTAAGTGGGCTGGGCACCATTCCCCCTAGGGCCCATGCGCCTAGGGTTGGGGGGGACCCTAAAGGGGGCACCCCCCTTGGCTTGGGGGGAAGCCCCCTCCCCTTGGCCGCCGCCCCCCCTCTAGATCTCATCTAGAGGGGCCATCCCCCTTCCCCCTTCACCCTATAAATAGAGGGGTAGAGGGAGGGAAGCCGCACCACATCCAAGGAGCATCCCTCCCCCTCCCCAACACCTCTCCTCCTCCGCGTGAGCTTGGCGAAGCCCTGCCGGAGAACTGCTGCTCCACCACCACCACGCCGTCGTGCTGCTGCTGGAGCTATCTTCCTCAACCTCTCCCTCCTCCTTGCTGGATCAAGGCGCGAGAGACATCACCAGGTTGCACGTGTGTTGAACGCGGAGGTGCCGTTGTTTGGCGCTTAGATTGGAATCCACCGTGATCTGAATCGCTACGAGTACGACTCCTTCATCCGCGTTCTTGCAACGCTTCCATTACGCAATCTTCAAGGGTATGAAGATGAACTCCCCTCTCTCTCGTTGCTAGTTTCTCCATAGATTAATCTTGGTGATGCGTAGAATTTTTTTAATTTCTGCATCGATCCCCAACAGAGCCGACATGTGGTTCCTCTGGCCATTGAGAATTTTACGTGGAAAATCCCAATTGGTTTGGGCTGTTAATGGGTTATCAGATCCAAACCGGAACCCGATAGCTTAACGGTGACCTATTATGATGGATGCCACGTGTCGGTCACCCTTGATGAAAGCACTTCTATGACGTGCGATTTATCGTCATGGAAGTGGACACTTCCGTGATGATAATTTTGGTAATGTCATGGAACACTTCTACGACAACACGGGTATGACTATCTTGGTTCTATCATAAAATCGTCATGGATGTACATGCATGACAGAAAATGTGACATACTATGACAAACATGTATCATCACAGAAGTGTATTTTTTTGTAGTGCATGTTACTAGACCATGACGAACCTACGAACTATGAATAAGCTATGATGAGCCGAGATTCCGATAAATGGCTTGAGGCTATGAAATCTGAGATAGGATCAATGTATGAGAACCAAGTGTGGACTTTGGCGGATTTGCCCGATGATCAGCGACCCATAGAGAATAAATGGATCTTCAAGAAGAAGACTGACGCTGATGGTAATGTTACTGTCTATAAAGCTCGACTTGTCGCAAAAGGTTTTCGACAAGTTCAAGGAGTTGACTACGATGAGACTTTCTCACCCGTAGCGATGCTTAAGTCTGTCTAAATCATGTTAGCAATTGCCACATTTTATGATTATGAAATTTGGCAAATGTATGTCAAAATTGCATTCCTTAATGGATTTCTAAAAGAAGAGTTGTATATGATGCAACCAAAAGGTTTTGTCGATCCTAAAGGTGCTAACAAAGTGTGCAAGCTCCAGCGATCCATATATGGTCGGGTGCAAACATCTCAGAGTTGGAATATACGCTTTGATGAGGCGATCAAAGCATATGGTTTTATACAGACTTTCGGAGAAGCTTGTGTTTACAAGAAAGTGAGTGGGAGCTCTATAGCATTTCTAATATTATATGTGGATGGCATATTGTTGATTGGAAATGATGTAGAATTTTTTGATAGCATAAAAAGATACTTGAATAAAAGTTTTTCAATGAAAGACCTCGATGAAGCTGCTTATATATTGGGCATCAAGATCTATAGAGATAGATCAAGACGCTTAATAGGACTTTCACAAAGCACATACCTTGATAAAGTTTTGAAAAAGTTCAAAATGGATCAGTCAAAGAAAGGGTTCTTGCCTGTGTTACAAGGTGTGAAATTGAGTCAGACTCAATGCATGACCACTTCAGAAGATAGAGAGAAAATGAAATTCATTCCCTATGCCTCAACCATAGGTTCTATCATGTATTCTATGCTGTCTACCAGACCTGATGTGTGCCTTGCCATAAGTCTGGTAGGGAGGTACGAAAGTAATCCAGGAGTGGATCACTAGACAGCGGTCAAGAATATCCTGAAGTACCTGAAGAGGACCAAGGATGTGTTTCTCGTTTATGGAGGTGACAAAGAGCTCGTCGTAAATGGATACGTTGATGCTAGTTTTGACACTAATCTGGATGACTCCTAGTTACAAACCGGATACATATTTATATTGAATGGTGGAGCTGTCAGTTGGTGCACTTCCAAGCAGAGCATCGTGGCGGGATCTACGTGTGAATAGGAGTACATAGCTGCTTCGGAAGTAGCAAATGAAGGAGTCTGGATGAAGGAGTTCATATCCGATCTAGGTGTAATACCTAGTGCATCGGGTCCAATGAAAATCTTTTGTGACAATACTGGAGCTATTGCCTTAGCGAAGGAATCCAGATTTCACAAAAAGACCAAACACATCAAGAGACGCTTCAACTCCATCCTTGATCTAGTGAAGGAGGGAGACATAGAGATTTGAAAAATATATATGGATCTGAATATAGCAGACCCGTTGACTAAGCCTCTTTCACGAGCAAAACATGATCAACACCAAGACTCCATGGGTGTTAGAATCATTACAATGTAATCTAGATTATTGACTCTAGTGCAAGTGGGAGACTGAAGGAAATATTCCCTAGAGGCAATAATAAAGTTGTTATTTTATATTTCCTTATTTCATGATAAATGTTTATTATTCATGCTAGAATTGTATTAACTGAAAACTTGATACATGTGTGGATACATAGACAAAATATTGTGTCCCTTGTAAGCCTCTAATAGACTAGCTTGTTGATTAGATGGTTAAGTTCCTAACCATAGACATGTGTTTTCATTTGATAAATGGGATCACATCATTAGGAGAATGATGTGATGGACAAGACCCATTTGTTAGCTTAGCATTATGATCATTCAGTTTTACTGTTATTGCTTTCTTGATGTCAAATACATATTCCTTCGACTATGAGATTATGCAACTCTCGGATACTGGAGGAATACCTTATGTGCTATAAAACGTCACAACATAACTGGATGATTATAAAGATGCTCTACAGGTATCTCCGAAGGTGTTTGTTGGGTTGGCATAGATCGAGATTAGGATTTGTCACTTCGAGTATCGGAGAGGTATCTCTGGGCCCTCTCGGTAATGCACATCATAAGAAGCCTTGCAAGCAAAGTGACTAATCTGAAGCCCTGCGCGGATCACATCACCATCACTGTAACCACGCCGTCGTGTTGATGGAACTTGTCTACTTCCTCGACACCTTGCTGGATCAAGAGGGCGAGGGACGTCATCGAGCTGAACATATGTAGAACTCGGAGGTGCCGTACGTTCAGTACTTGATCGATTGGAGCTAGAAGAAGTTTGACTAGATCAACCGCGTTGTCAAGCGCTTCCACTTTCGGTCTACGAGGGAACATAGACACACTCTTGCCTCTCGTTGCTACGCATCTCCTAGATAGATCTTGCGTGACCGTAGAATTTTTTTCGAAATTGCATGCTATGTTCCCCAACAACCTCAACACCGTGTCACCGAGGAAGAGGCCGTGGTTCGAGAAGATGCAAGCTGACAAGCCCAAGTTCGATGACGAGTGATCTATGGCGGCGAGCAACGTCCTTTTCTGTATGCCGACAACTGTGATGGCATGACCACGACCGCGATGGTGTGGTCGAACTCCCGCCCCTTTTTGTGTGCTGGCATGTGTGCCGGCAGCTGGCAAGTGCGCCAACACGAACTGTGTGGTGTTTTTTCGAGCTGACATTGTATGCCGGCCGCTGGCATGGTGCCAACATAAACTTTGGGCGACGGCATGGCTACTAGCATGATCTACGACCATGAGCCTTTTTAAAATTTGTGCGCGGACATGAAATAGGTCGCTGGCGTTGGGCGCACTGCCGACCCAAATCAAAAGACGGCAGACGCCGAGCGGGCGGCCGACCCAAACAGACAAAAAAGGACAAAAGCACCGTCTGTTTGGGTCGGCGTGTTGGAGTTGCTCTTATATGTACCATTCTTAAGAAGTTGCTCCCCACTTCTCCCTATTCTCTCACCATGCACACTATCCACATCACCAATGTGCCATGTCATTATTCAGTTTCCAAAAGCATCCAATCAGTCTTATTCCAAGCCTATCCACGTCATCTATCCTGCCTCGTTAACAAACAAGCACAGTCAAACAGTCACGTTACACTATGATTCTTGCAAGACAATATATTCCGGTCAGAGTTTTAGTAAAGAAACTGGGACATATCGTTATGTCTCTTTGGTTCAGTTCATGTTTCTCTTCTCTTCCACCTCCACTTCACCTTTAATTCCCAAAATAAGTTCTGACTCCCTCCACTTCATCTTCTTAGTGCACCGTGCGACGAGAGAGCAGGCAGGGGTAGCAAGGCGCATGTCGTTCCTTATGGCTTTCAAAGCTTGACAATCAAATCAAAGTAATTAATTTTGGAAGCCAGAATGACCAGGTTGCCTCCACTTCCCCTTCATGTCTGTGCTCCTCCGCCATCTCTATAATAGCGGGGCAGATCCGATTTCTGCGTAGGGCAGTCCTGCAGCAAGGTCGCCGGTCTGGCTGCCTCCAGTAGCCCTCTCCACGTTCATCCGCCCTGCTCAACGGTTGGCCATCCTCCCTCGGTTTATGCCCTCCCTCCATCCCATTGCCGCCTCTGACCTCCATTGAAGGTCAGATCATGAGCCACCAAGATGTGCAGGACACAGCGGAGAAGACTCTACTGAGGAAAACTCAGTTTCCAAAAGCATCCAATCAGTCTTATTCCAAGCCTATCCACGTCATCTATCCTGCCTCGTTAACAAACAAGCACAGTCAAACAGTCACGTTACACTATGATTCTTGCAAGACAATATATTCCCAAGCAAGGTCAGGTGATTTTGTTTATAAAGAAGCCGCTCCCCTGAGTTCTAACCTCCTATACAGGATCTGTATCCTCAGCCGCAAATTGGATAACCACAAGTATGAATAGGAGTTAATATCTTTTATCTCCCCCATGGATCCCATCCTCAGTCCTTCCCCTAATTATTTCAATTTTTTGTATATCTGAATATAATGCCAAATATTATCCCACTTCCACCTATGAAAGCGATTGCTTGACTTTCTACCATCTGTGCTTATTTTCCAACTTTGTTCTCATAATGTTAGGATGAGGTTCGGGCCTAAATGTTATATCTCATGTGTAATACTACTGGCAGATTTTTGGACTCCAGTAATCGACATGCACTTTGACAGCCAATGAATTGTGGCTATTAATGCCTAGCGGAATCCTGGTAACTTCCAAGTACAGCATCGAGGCACAACTCACGGCAATACATGATGCATCCATCCTGCCCCCTTCTGCACTTCCTACTTTCTGCTCCATCACAGTCTGTCGCTTCAGCTCACGCATGCATAAAACTGATGAGGCACTCAAGCAGTCAAGCGGCGGGTCGTCGGTTCATCACAATGAGCCTGTAATTTATCATGTAACCTCTTCACATATCCTCCTCTACTTTTCTCCCATGTTGTGCCAACAATATATGGCTCACGTTAGCATACCCTGACTCCACCTTCTACAATCTCAGATGCCAATATATCTCCTAGGCTTATTTTATGCAAATCATCTACATCATTGTGTGGTACTGTGCTTGCAAGCCTTTCGATTTTGGCAGCTCACATTTGGAGACCTACTGTAGGATCGAAAGTATGTCTAGAGGGGGGTGATTAGACTACTTGACCAAATAAAAATCTAGCCTTTTCCCAATTTTAGTTCTTGGCAGATTTTAACAACTTAGCAAAAGTCAAGCAATCAACCTACACATGCAATTCTAAGAGTATAGCAGTGGAATGTAAAACAATTGCATATGAAGGTAAAGGGGAGGAGTTTGAGCAGGTAAACGCAATTGGAGACACGAATGTTTTTGTCGTGGTTCCGATAGGTGGTGCTATTGTACATCCACATTGATGGAGACTTCAACCCACGAAGGGTAACGACTGCACGAGTCCATGGAGGGCTCCACCCACGAAGGGTCCACGAAGAAGTAACCTTGTCTATCCCACCATGGTCGTCGCCACGAAGGACTTGCCTCACTAGGGTAGATCTTCACGAAGTAGGCGATCTCCTTGTCCTTACAAACTCCTTGGTTCAACTCTACAATCTTGTCGGAGGCTCCCAAGTGACACCTAGCCAATCTAGGAGACACCACTCTCCAAGAAGTAACAAATGGTGTGTTGATGATGAACTCCTTGCTCTTGTGCTTCAAATGATAGTCTCCCCAACACTCAACTCTCTCTCACAGGATTTGGATTTGGTGGAAAGAAGATTTGAGTGGAAAGCAACTTGGAAAAGGCTAGAGATCAAGATTCATATGGTAGGAATGGAATATCTTGACCTCAACACAAGTGTAGGTGGTTCTCTCTCAGAAAATGTATGTTGGAAGTGTAGGCACATTCTGATGGCTCTCTCCACGAATGAAGAGGGGGTGGATGGGTATATATAGGCTCCACACAAAATCTAACCGTTACACAAACTCGGTGGGACCGATTTTGGTAATAAGCTAACCAGAGAGTTGGTCAGGCAAACTCGGTGGGACCGATTCACTCATCTCGGTTGGACTGAAACGTTACGAAAGGGAAACAGAAAGTTTGCATTGCAATCTCGGTGGGACCGATCGCTCATCTCGGTTGGACAGAAACGTTATGAAGGGAAACAGAGAGATTACAGTCCCATCTCGGTGAGACCGAGATCCCTATTGGTGAGACCGATTTGATTAGGGTTTTGTGGCAGTGGCTATGACATCTGAACTCGGTGGCGCCGAGTTTGACTTTTGGTTTGGGTCATAGGTGGATGTGAGAAAGTATTTGAGGGCTTTGGAGCATATCACTAAGCATTTTGAGCAAGAACCTCATTAAGCAACACCGCATCCCTCCTTGATAGTATTGGCTTTTCCTATAGACTCAATGTGATCTTGGATCACTAAAATAGAAAATGTAGAGTCTTGTGCTTTGAGCTTGAGCCAATCCTTGTGTCCTTAGAATTTTGAGGGGTCCAGTTTTCTCATCCATGCCATGCCAATCATTGAGCTTTCCTGAAATATTTATCTTGAAATAACATTAGCTCAATGAGCTATGTGTTGTTAGGAATTACCAAAACTACCCAGGGATAGTTGCACTTTCAATCTCCCCCTTTTTGGTAATTGATGACAACATATAGATCAAAGCTTTGACAAATGATAATAAGATGGAAAAACATCGTCGCTTTGAGAAGTATGTGAAAAGCAAGAGCTCCCCCTAAATTTATGCATTATTTAAAATTTGCTTTGGACTGCAAATGCACAAAGAGTTAGGATCATGGGTTACTCTTCCATGTCACATACATCTTGGTGGAGCGCTCAAAATGATAATAATTGAACACATACACTCATCACCAAGCAAAGTGAATGATCATATGAGAATATAAGAGATAATATCATCCAACAAGCATTAATGTAGCATAGCATATGATTATCCAAGTATCTCACAAAAGGCATAATGTATCAAGCAAACACACAAATAAAAAAGTTCAAGCAAAGCAAAGAGAGACCAAAAAGCAACTCTCTCTCTCTCTCTCTCTCTCTCTCTCTCTCTCGAAGACTACGATCTATACATTTTCTCCCCCTTTGGCAACAAGTTACCAAAAAGTTCATAAAAATGCATAGTGCTAAACGACTCTCAGGCTTGGTCTTCATGAGGTGGCGTTGTGATAACTCCAAGGAGGAAAGCATCAGTTGATGTAGCTGGAGCTAGTGGAGTGGCTGCTGGAGCTGGTGGCACTAAAGTTGTAGCTAGTGCAGATGATGTAGCTCTGGTGTCTGGAACAAGCACTACAGCAGATCTCTGTCCTCTGGGCACTCTAGCAAATGCATCTGTAGTAGACTTTCCCTTCTTCTTCTCCACATCCTCCTGAAGTTGCTCAACAACTGACTGGATCTCAGTGACCTTGACATCAAGATCATAGAATTTCTGCTCTATGATTCTCTCCAAGCTCTCCTGGTTTTGAGTCAGGGTTGCCAAGCCCTTCTCAATCCTCAAGGTGGAGGCAATCAAGTAGCCAAGCTGATCTTGCTTGCTCTTCAGGAACACTTGAGATGCCTCTTCAGCAGTTGGCATCTTTGCAGCTTTCTCAGCCTTTGCCTTCTCTCTCTTCTTTTGTGCTTGCACAGATGATGGTCCATTTTCATCCATCCCAACAGTGTTATCTTCAAAATCAGGGTAGATGGGCAGGTGCTCCTTGTCCAAAAGATATTTGCCTTTGCCCATCTTGGAGTTGTGAGCTCCTGAATGTGTGGAGCATATCCACAACTCCTCTTCTGATCAGCAGCAGTCCTTTTGATTGTTTCCACAATCAAACTCATGACTTTGAATTTCTGAGGCACATCAAATATATGCAGCAAGTTGATTGCATGGCCTCTAATCATCTTGTGATCACCTGACTTGGGCAGCAAAGTGTGCCTTAAGATCCAGTTGATAGTAGGCAATCCAGACAATAGGTAATGTACAGATCCAAACTTATGTGTCTCTAGTGCAGCATCTGGGATCTCTCTGTACATACTAGCCATGGAGTTGTGGTCTTTCTTGTTCTTGGCATAGACATCCAAGTCATCTTCACTCTCCTTTGGAGCATTGATCAACTCAGCCCATTCTTCAACTGTGGATTGGCACCTTGTACCTTTAGACATCCATACAATCTTCCCATCTGGGTAGAAGTGAGTTGTGGAGTAAAACTGCATGATGAGCTCATCATTCCACTTCGTGAGCTTCTGGGCAACAAAGTCATCAACTCCACAAGCCTTGAAGCTATCATACACTCCTGGATAGTGATCTTCATTCTCCCTGATGTACTCCCAGTCAACCCATCTCATGTCACATATTATGGGCTTCTTGTCAAGCAAAACTGTCTCATAGAAATCTTGTTATTCCATAGTGTGGAACCGGTAGTCCACTGCAGTTCTTCTTCTGACAGCATAGGGATCAGATTGTCTCCATAGTCTCAGTCATGCATCCTTCCTGAGCTTCATATCCTCTCCAACTGGATGTGCATCATTGTGGTCAGGGATCTTGGGCTTCAACTTTCTCAAGACATGTGAGTCATCTTATTCATCATCAGCAGCCTCAGGCACTGGGGCCTTGTTCTTCTCTTTAGCTGGAATACCCCTGGTGTTCCTCTTAGGTGAAGACTTGGCCTTAGGAGCAGCAGCCTTGGGAGCATCTTTGGGCTTAGATGGAGCAGCCCCAGATCTTATAGCATCTCCCATCAGCTTCTGAGCTTTAGGTGCTGGTGCACCAACCTCTTCCTCTTCTTCCATCATTGAGGGCTTCCCAACAACTCTGGCCATAGTCTTCTTGACCCTTTCTTTCCTTTTCTTCCCTTCAGGAGCAGCCTCTTTGGGTTCAGATTCCAAAGTTACTTGAGTAGAGGCTCTTGCCTTAGACATTGGAATTCTTCTTGCAGGAGCCTTGGTCTTCATTCCTGGCTTTGTGGCAGCAGCTGTGCCATATTCCTTTTTCAGCACCTTCTTCTTAGAAGTGGCCTCATCATCAACAACCACATAGTCCTCATCTTTAGAATCCGAGGTTCTCTTCTTCCTTGTCCTGGTAGCTGCCTTTGGCAAATTACTAGGTGTGCTCTTGCTACCCTCATCTGAGGTACTGGGGACTAGTGCCCTCACTCATTTGAAATTGCTCCTCAGACTTGTTCTGACTGTCACTCTGTTCTGACATGATGCAAACTCTGACAGCAGACCCTGTGAATAGATGTAGATGAGGTAGAGTAGATGAGCATCACAAAGCACAGAGGTTTTTGCAAAATAATTGAGTCAAAACTTAGTTTTAGTTTTCCACAGAAAACATTTCGGAGCTACCGATTTTGTAAACTCGGTGATACCGAAGCAGCTTTTGAAACCTAAACTAGTGAACTGGTAAGACCGAGTCACAATTCGGTGGCACCGAGACTGCTAGGGTTTCACAGAGAATTGATCTCGGTCACAATGATTTGCAATTCTCGGTCATACCGAGAATCACATGTGCAATGGCCTAAGCCAAATCGGTGAGACCGATCTCTACAACTCGGTTGGTCCGAGATGAATTTGGCGGGAACCTAACCCTAAATTTTCAATCCAAGACTAATCTACGGAATAGTTTTGCTGGATAGGAAGATTTCAAACGTGGCAAGATTCATGGCAATGCAATGTGCTAGGAATAGGAGTAAGGAATAGCACAAAGATTCAAATCCATACCCTAATGTGGCAATGGACTTGCTACAGCGGCAACGGCGGAGCAGAATCCCGTTGACGGTGGTGGAGACCAATGATAACCCACAAGTGTAGGGGATCGCAACAGTTTTTGATAAGTAAGAGTGTCGAGCCCAACGAGGAGCTAAAGGTAGAATAACTATTCCCTCAAGTTCTATCGACCACTGATACAACTCTGCACACGCTTGACGTTCGCTTTACCTAGAACAAGTATGAAACTAGAAGTACTTTGTAGGTGTTGTTGGATAGGTTTGCAAGAAATAAAGAACATGTAAATAAAAAGTAGGGGTTGTTTAGATAAAGATGCAATGAAGTAAATATAGCGAGTGTGGAAAAGTGGTGGTAGGAGTTGTGAAATTGTCCCTAAGCAATTGACTACATTACTAGACCGATAGCAAGATTTATGTGGCAGAGGCCACTGCTAGCATGTCATCCCTGACTTGGAATTCTATGCACTTATGATTTGAACTATTAGCAAGCATCCGCAACTACTAACTTTCATTAAGGTAAAACCCAACCATAGCATTAAGATATATTGGTCCCCCTTCAATCCCGTATGCATCAATTTCTATGCTAGGTTGAAGCTTCTGTCACTCTAGCCCTCCAATACATAGTCCTATCAACATACAACTAACCCTATGGTGTAATCCACGCGCGCGCTCATATGATGGGCACCAAAGGACAACAACATAACCACAAGGAAATTAAACCAATCATAGCAATTCATCAATCACCGATAGGACAACAAAAATCTACTCAGACATCATAGGATGGCAACACATCATTGGATAATAATATGAAGCATAAAGCACCATGTTCAAGTAGAGGGTACAAAGGGTTGTGGGAGAGTGGAATGTTGAATATAGATGGGGGAAGGTGATGGAGATGTTGGTGAAGATGGCAGAGGTGTTGGTGAAGATCGCGGTGATGATGATGGCCCCCGGCGGCGTTCCGGCGCCACCGGAAGCAAGGGGGAGAGAGCCCCCCTTCTTCTTCTTCTTCCTTGACCTTCTCCCTATATGGGAGAAGGGCTTCCCCTCTGGTCCTTGGCTCCCATGGCTTGGGAGGGGCGAGAGCCCCTCCGAGATTGGATCTATCTCTCTGTTTCTGCGTTCCCAGATTCTACCCCTTCACCGTTTCTTTAATATACGGAGATCCGTAACTCCGATTGGGGTGAATCCTTTGCCCAGATTTTTCTCATAAAATTAGCTTTCTTGCGACAAAAGAATGGCATCAACCGCCTTACGGGTGGCCCAAGAGAGTGCCAGGCGCGCCCAGGGGGTGTGGGCACCCCCCTGTCTCGTGGCCACCTCGGACACCGTTTCGCGTTGATTCTTCCTCCGGAAAATCCCAAATATTCCAAAATAATTCTCCGTCCATTTTTATCCCGTTTGGACTCTGTTTGATATTGGTTTTCTGCGAAACATAAAACATGCAACAAACAGGAACTCGCACTTCGCACTGGATCAATGTGTTAGTCCCAAAAATAGTATAAAAAGTTGCCAGAAGTATATGAAAGTTGAAGAATATTGGCATGGAACAATCAAAAATTATAGATACGACGGAGACGTATCAGCATCCCCAAGCTTAATTCCTGCTCGTCCTTGAGTAGGTAAATGATAAAAAAGATAATTTTTGATGTGGAATGCTACCTAGCATAATCTTGATCATATGTCTAATCATGGCATGAATATTAAGACACGAGTGGTTCAAAGCAATAGTCTATCATTTGACATAAAAAATAATACTTTGCGTGTACCAATAAAGCAATCATGTCTTTTCAAAACAACAAGGCCAAAGCAAGTTTATCCCTACAAAATCATATAGTTTGGCCATGCTTCATTTTTGTCACACAAAAAGGCTCCCATCATGCACAACCCCGATGACAAGCCGAGCAATTGGTTCATACTTTTTAACGCGCTTCAGCTTTTTCAACCCTCACGCAATACATGAGCGCAAGCCATGGATATAACACTATAGGTGAAATAGAATATAATGATGGAGGTTATGTGGAGAAGACAAAAAAGGAGAAAGTCTCACATCAACGCGGCTAATCAACAGGCTATGGAGATGCCCATCAATTGATGTCAATGCGAGGAGTAGGGATTGCCATGCAACGGATGCACTAAGAGCTATAAGTGTATGAAAGCTCAAACTGAAAACTAAGTGGGTGTGCATCCAACTTGCTTGCTCATGAAGACCTAGGGCATTTGAGGAAGCCCATCGTTGGAATATACAAGCCAAGTTCTATAATGAAAGATTCTCACTAGTATATGAAAGTGACAACATAAGAGACTCTCTATATGAAGAACATGGTGCTACTTTGAAGCACAAGTGTGGAAAAGGATAGTAACATTGCCCCTTTTTTTTCTTTTTTTCTTTTTTTTTCTTTTTGGGTGGGCTTCTTTGGCCCCCTTTTTATTTAGGCTTCTTTGGCCTTTCCTTTTTTTTCCTTTTTTATGGGGCAATGCTCTATAATGATGCTCATCACACTTTTATTTACTTACAACTCGATACTAGAACAAAGATATGACTCTATATGAATGCCTCCGGCGGTGTACCAGGATGTGCAATGATCTAGCGTAGCAATGCCATCAAAAACGGACAAGCCATGAAAACATCATGCTAGCTATCTTACAATCATGCGATGGAATATGACAATGAATGCTCAAGTCCTATATGATGATGATGGAAGTTGCATGGCAATATATCTCAGAATGGCTATGGAAATGCCATGATAGGTAGGTATGGTGGCTGTTTTGAGGAAGATATAAGGAGGCTTATGTGTGATAGAGCGTATCGTATCACGGGGTTTGGATGCACCGGCGAAGTTTGCACCAACTCTCGAGGTGAGAAAGGACAATGCACGGTACCGAAGAGGCTAGCAATGATGGAAAGGTAAAAGTGCGTACAATCCATGGACTCACATTAGTCATAAAGAACTCATATACTTATTGCAAAAGTTTATTAGCCCTCGAAGCAAAGTACTACTACGCATGCCCCTAGGGGGATAGATTGGTAGGAAAATACCATCGCTCGTCCCCGACCGCCACTCATAAGGAAGACAATCAAAGAAACAACCCATGCTTCAAATTTGTCACACAGCGGTTACCATACGTGCATGCTACGGGACTTGCAAACCTCAACACAAGTGTCTCTACAATCCACAACCACCCACTAGCATGACTCTAATATCACCACCTTTATATCGCAAAACTATTGCAAGGAATCAAACATATCATATTCAGCGATCTACAAGTTTATGTAGGATTTTATGACTAACCATGCGAATGACCAATTCCTGTCATCTCTCTAAATAGATATAAGTGAAGCAAGAGAGTTTAATTCTTTCTATAAAAGATATGCCCATGCTCTAATAAATATAAGTGAAGCAAAAGAGCATTCTATAAATGGCGGTTTTCTATGTGAAGAGAAACAAGCAATCCAAACTTTAAATGATATAAGTGAAGCACATGAAGCATTATATAAAGCCATACTCAAAAGATATAAGTGAAGTGCAATGATAATTCTATAAATCAACCAAGGACTATCTCATACCAGCATGGTGCATAAAAGAAAAGTGAAAACTAAATGCAAAAGACGCTCCAAGACTTGCACATAATGCATGAACGAAACGAATCCGAAAACATACCTATACTTGTTGAAGAAAGAGGGGATGCCTTCCGGGGCATCCCCAAGCTTAGATGCTTGAGTCTCCTTGAATATTTACTTGGGGTGCCTCGGGCATCTCCAAGATTCAGCTCTTCTCTCTCTTCCTTTTCCTCATATCGAGACATCCTCGATTAGACACTTCATCCACACAAAACTTCAACAGAAAACTCGGTAAGATCCGTTAGTATAATAAAGCAAATCACTACTCTAAGTAATGTAGCAAACCAATTCATATTTTGTTTTTGCATTGTGTCTACTGTAATATAGCTTTTCCATGGCTTAATCCACTAATATAAATTGATAGATTCATCAAAACAAGCAAACTATGCATCAAAAACAGAATCTGTCAAAAACAGAACAGTCTGTAGAAATATGAACATTCACCATACTTATGGTACCCCAAAAATTCTACCAAAATTAGGAAAAATAAACATTTTTTATATCAAGACAGTGAAAAAGGAATCAGAACCATTTTACGTTCCAGTTAAAAATGTAAAATCGCGCGCTACAGCCAAAGTTTCTGTCCTGCACCGTACAAACCAACAAGCATTGTAAACATCCTAAAGGCAAACCTTGGCACATTATTTTTATAATAGAATGGAATTGTACAAGGGGATAATTATTTTTGATGAAAAGTTTCTATAATCAAGATTCACAAAGTTTCCATGAGCATGAAACAAAGTTCAAGGCTAGCTCCCACTTCAACAATGCTTGTCTCTCTCACTTTCACTTTCCTTTTTGAAAAGTTTTTAGGTTCCCCTCTTTATTTATTTTTTTGTTTTTAAACTATATGAAAGCACTCAACAGAAATAAATGACTCTCTAAAACTTCCGGGTTGTCTCCCTGGCAGCGCTTTCTTTAAAGCCATTAAGCTAGGCATATAGTGCTCAAGTAATGGATCCACCCGGATCCCAAGGTATATCAAAGCCAATTTTAATTAACAATGATTTGTAATTTAGTAGTGAGCACAAAGTAACATATATCAAGCAATGACGAAGTCTAACTCTCTTCCTATGCATCGGCATGTCATAAAAGAACAATTCATGCACACCAAGTAAAGGTCAATGCATAGTATAAGCAGATTCTTGCAATTCTATCGTGTTGGAAACATAAAGAGGCGAAGATGTAGTTCCTCTCTCATAATAATTGCAAGTAGGAGCAGCAAACACATGAATATTATATCTATCAAAATTATCATGTGCAACGGTAAAAGGCAACCCATCAATATAATCCTTAATAAGCACAAACTTCTTCGATATAATGTAGTTTGGAGAATTCAAAAAGATAATAGGACTATCATGCGTGGGTGCAATAGCAACAATTTCATGTTTAACATAAGGAACTATAGCAAGTTCATCTCCATAAGCATAATTCATATTGGCATCTTGGCCACAAGCATAGCAAGCATCATCAAAATGGGATATTTCAAGAGAAACAACGGGATCATAGAAATCATCATAGCAATCATCCTTCGGTAAGCACGAAGGCGAATTAAACAATGTATGAGTTGAAGAGTTACTCTCATTAGAAGGTGGGCACGGGTGATCAACCCGCTCTTCCTCCTTTTGTTCTTCGCTCTCATCATCATCTTTTTCATCCAATGAGCTCACAATTTCATCACTTTCTTATTCCATAGCTTCCTGCAAAATATTAATCTCTTTTTGGACAGCAAAGACTTTCTCAATAAATGCATTAATATAGTAATTGTATTCATAATTTTCATAGCAATATCTAAGTATAGCAAGATTTTTAGGCCTATAAACATCATCATCAAAAGCTTCATACTTTTCAAACAAAGATTCAATTTCATAAGCAGCCTTAAAAGCAACAAATTCTTCAATTTGTTCAACATCGTAGTAATCATATATACCATTAGCATAAGAAGCTAAGGTTTCATTATCATTAAATTTGCATGAAAAGGGAAGGTGTGGAGCCTTCATCCTAGAGCAAAAAGTAATATCATATCTCAAGCATAGATCCCGGGCATACCAACGCAACATACTAATTTGATCCCATAATAGTTTCCCTTTTTGTGTCAAGCGATAATCCCTAAAGTATTCACGTTGATCCAACGTGTCTCCCATTATAAAGTCGAATGGGGTTTCCTCAGGATTATCAAAGTAGTACAAAATATTTCTCACATGATGATCATCGAGGGTTTTAGGAGGTTCCTCATCTCCATGAGTAGCAAGTACACCTAATTTTTTTGGTATTTCGTGTCCCATATCCATAACTAAAGATAGAGAACAACTAAGAACAGCAAATAAAAATTACTTAGTGATAAAGCAAACAAGCACACATGAGAATATTCACCCCACGCTATGACTCCCCGGCAACGGTGCCAGAAAAAGGTCTTGATAACCCACAAGTGTATGGGATCGCAACAATTTTTGATAAGTAAGAGTGTCGAACCCAACGAGGAGCTAAAGGTAGAATAACTATTCCCTTAAGTTCTATCGACCACCGATACAACTCTACGCACGCTTGACGTTCGCTTTACCTAGAACAAGTATGAAACTAGAAGTACTTTGTAGGTGTTGTTGGATAGGTTTGCAAGATAATAAAGAACACGTAAATAAAAAGTAGGGGATGTTCAGATAAAGATACAATAAAGTAAATATAGCGAGTGTGGAAAAGTGGTGGTAGGAGTTGTGAAATTGTCCCTAAGCAATTGACTACGTTACTAGACCGATAGCAAGTTTTATGTGGGAGAGGCCACTGCTAGCATGTCACCCCTGACTTGGAATTCTATGAACTTATGATTTGAACTATTAGCAAGCATCCGCAACTACTAACATTCATTAAGGTAAAACCCAACCATAGCATTAAGATATATTGGTCCCCCTTCAATCCCGCATGCATCAATTTCTATGCTAGGTCGAAGCTTCTGTCACTCTAGCCCTCCAATACATAGTCCTATCAACATACAACTAACCCTATGGTGTGATCCACGCGCGCGCTCATATGATGGGCACCAAAGGACAACAACATAACCACAAGGAAATTAAACCAATCATAGCAATTCATCAATCACCGATAGGACAACAAAAATCTACTCAGACATCATAGGATGGCAACACATCATTGGATAATAATATGAAGCATAAAGCACCATGTTCAAGTAGAGGGTACAGCGGGTTGCGGGAGAGTGGACCGCTGAATATAGATGGGGGAAGGTGATGGAGATGTTGGTGAAGATGGCGGAGGTGTTGGTGAAGATCGCGGTGATGATGATGGCCCCCGGCGGCGTTCCGGCGCCACCGGAAGCAAGGGGGAGAGAGCCCCCCTTCTTCTTCTTCTTCCTTGACCTTCTCCCTATATGGGAGAAGGGTTTCCCCTCTGGTCCTTGGCTCCCATGGCTTGGGAGGGGCGAGAGCCCCTCCGAGATTGGATCTATCTCTCTATTTCTGCGTTCCCAGATTCTACCCCTTCACCGTTTTCTTTAATATCCGGAGATCCGTAACTCCAATTGGGGTGAATCTTTCGCCCAGATTTTTCTCATAAAATTAGCTTTCTTGCGGTAAAAGAAGGGCGTTAACCGCCTTATGAGTGGCCCACGAGAGTGCCAGGCGTGCCCAGGGGGTGTAGGCGCACCCCTTGTCTTGTGGCCACCTCGGACACCGTTTCGCATTGATTCTTCCTCCGGAAAATCCCAAATATTCCAATATAATTCTCCGTTTGTTTTTATCCCATTTGGACTTCGTTTGATGTTGGTTTTCTGCGAAACATAAAACATGCAACTAACAGGAACTGGCACTGGGCACTGGATCAATATTTTAGTCCCAAAATAGTATAAAAAGTTGCCAAAAGTATATGAAAGTTGAAGAATATTGGCATGGAACAATCAAAAATTATAGATACGACAGAGATGTATCAACCAGCAGCGGGAGGTCGCTGGCGACAAGGAGGACGATCCGGAGACCCGACAAGGCAGAGCAAAATGTGCGCGGGCAAAGGGTTTCAGAAGATTTTCCAAAATTTGACCCGTGAGTATATATAGCCTGACCCTGTCGGTGTGACCGAGTGGAACAACTCGGTGGCACCGAGATGCAAAATTGCAAGCAGTTATCGCAACTCAGTGTGACCGAAAAGTTCAAATCTGTTGCACCGAGATTGAAAACCTAGATCAACTTAGTGATCTCGGTATGACCGAAAAGGATGAATTGGTCAGACCGAAACACGCAAAAGAGGTTTTGGAAGTTTAAGTCTATGATGAATCGGGGACTCCGAGTGCTCCTCACACAGAGTGGTTCGAATCTGACTTGATCAAACTTTGTGATGTAGCATGAATAAAGTTTGAGATAAGAATAGCATAGATAGCTAGAGAAGGTTCTTAGGCATTCTTGTCCATCCACTTGGCAAAATAAAAGAAACCAAACAATCAAACTACAAGTGGATGTCCTCGAATGAGTAAAATATGCATCAACATGCTCACACAATAAAATGGCAAATGAAATATGTGACAAAGCATGCACAAACAATTTTAGCATCTATCAAGCAATTGGCGATGACTAGGTCATCTATATATGAGTATATTGACTTAGGAGTCAAATAAGAACATTTGATCATAGGTCGTACTCATCGTTTAAGCACAAGTGGGGTTACCACTTTTACATAAAGCATTGTTGTGTTCACACCATTAGAGTTGCTTTAGCTCAATTATTAGAGCAAGGCTCCCCCTAGATGTGTTATCCCCCCTTAGAGGGATGAACTAACCTTGGGTTTTGTCGATGATGACTTCATGTAGGTGTTGAAGATGTGAATGCTCAATGTTGATGTAGATCATTTGGAGGAATCCATTGGAGTGAGTTGCACTTTCAATACCTACATGGGTTAGTCCCATAAGGAACACATAAGGATATCCATAGACATAGAGTGAAACACACATATGATGATGTCCATGAAAGCATTAGGTTCCCTTGTCCCTTGTCTTACCAACAAGAGGGTTTGTGACTCCATGAACTAGTGCAAGATGTGGAAGATGATTTCACTTGTCCTTGCCAAAATGATAAGAGTGAAGTATGTTGGCGGAGTCACCCTCAAGAACTCTCTAGTTCTTCTTCTTCGAGATCCACATCATCTTGATGGGAATCCTTGGAGTTGTAGTCGTACTTGATGAAGTAGAACTTGATGTAGTCTTGGGAACCCACTTGACCAAGGCCTTAGGAGCTTCTTCAAATGCATCAATCTCCTCTTGAAGCTTGTCCTTGCCTTTTTTCTTGTGGTCTTGTGGTGGAAGATCATCTTGAGCTTGTGTCCCTTTGAAAGAAGTAAGATCATACTTCTCTTGTCGAGGAACAAACTTCGTCTTGGGGTATTGATCTTCTTCCCACTCAACTCCATTGGCATTGAACTTTCGTTCAAAACCAACACCTTGGTTCTTCCGGTGCCTTCCTTGCTTGCGTACAATTTCCTCGAATTGCTTACTCCCGGCAAGGCTCTTGTAAACACCTTTCTCTATAATTCCCTTCAATAATCTATTTTCTTGCTCAAGTGTAACTTGGCTAAGAGAATCATTAGTGGAATCAAGAGAACTACTAGAAGCAACATCATTGGATTTGGCATGATTATTGTTACTACCAGTGGAAGAATCTTTCTTGTTCTTGTTACTAGACTTGACTTGAGGCATGTAAGTAGATAAGAGTAAACGCTTGGCAATGTAAGAAGAACTTTTCTTGCGAAGATCATCATTGATTGCCTTTAAAAACTCATGTTCTTGCTCAAGGTTGAGCTTTTCAAAGCGTAACTTCTCATGAGTCCTTAAAAGTTCTCTATGCTCTCCTAAGATAGTTTCATGAGCTAACTTAAGAGTGTTTAGTTCTTTAGTTAGGAGCTCAATCTTCTCCTTATCATTGTCATTCATTTTATCTTGATTAGCATGATTATTTGACATTTCATCATAGTATTCATCACTAGAGTTGTCAACAAGTAAATCATCATCACCTAACAAGTCATCTCCATCACTATTGAAATCAACATACTCGGGGTGTGATACCTTTGGGCCTTTAGCCATGAAGCATCTTCCAATTCCTTCATTTGGTGAGTCAAATATGTCGTAGGAGTTGGCTGACACAAGTGCTAGACCGGCAACACCTTCATCTTGAGTATATTCGGATTCGGAGTGATAGCTTCTCTCGGAGTGATGGTCGGAGTCAGAGCCGGATACCCATTCACCAACATGAGCTTGATGTCTCCATTTTGTGTAGATCTTTGATGATTTGTCCTTCCTTTCCGAATCCTTGATTCTCCGGGATGTTCTTCGTTCATGACGATCATCTCTACTCCTCCTCTCTCTTGGTGGTGATTCTTCTCTTCTACTTGTTCTTTTTGGAGATTCTTCTCTTCTCTTGTAGGGAGCCGTACACTCATTGGAATACTGTCCGGGTCTTCCACAATTGTAGCAATTACGCTCACGACTCGAAGATCTTTTGTCATTGTAGTACCTTGACGTGGAACTTCTTTCTTTGCTTCTACTCTTGTAGAACTTGTTGAAGTTCTTCACCATTAGGCTCAATTCTTCATTGAAGGTTTGTTTCTCACTTGATGATGTGGGAACTTCACATGAGGCTTTGTAAGCACCACTTGACTTGTTGTGGAGCTCTTCCTTATCCTTGAGTGACATCTCATGAGCAACAATTCTTCCAATGACTTTCGTTGGCTTGAGATCTTTGTAATTTGGCATCATTTGGATAAATGTGCACACGGTATCATATTTTCCATCCAAGGCTCTTAGGATCTTCTTAATGATGAATTTGTCGGTCATCTCTTTACTTCCTAAGCCGACAATCTCATTTGTGATGAGAGCAAGCCTAGAGTACATTTCAGCGACACCTTCACCATCCTTCATTTTGAACTTGTCAAGTTGACTTTGAAGCACATCCAATTTGGATTCCTTGACGGAGTCGATACCTTCGTGCAAGTCAATCAAAGTATCCAGATTTCCTTTGCATTCTCAAGATGGCTGATTTTGTTGAATTCTTCGGGGCACAATCCGTTGAAGAGGATATCACAAGCTTGAGCATTGTATTGCAGCATCTTCAACTCTTCTGCGGTAGCTTCACGGTTCGGTTCTCTCCCATCAAAGAATTCACCTTGCAAGCCAATACACACAATAGCCCAAATGGCGAGGTTATGTCCAAGAATATGCATTTTCATATTATTCTTCCAACTAGCAAATATAGTACCATCAAAGTAAGGACCTCTACGTGTTGGGGAACGTAGCAGAAATTCAAAATTTTCCTACGTGTCACCAAGATCTATCTATGGAGAAACCAGCAACGAGGGGAAGGAGAGTGCATCTACATACCCTTGTAGATCGCTAAGCGGAAGCGTTCAAGAGAACGGGGTTGAAGGAGTCGTACTCATCGTGATCCAAATCACCGGAGATCCTAGTGCCGAACGGACGGCACCTCCGCGTTCAACACACGTACAGCCCGGTGACGTCTCCCATGCCTTGATCCAGCAAGGAGAGAGGGAGAGGTTGAGGAAGACTCCATCCAGCAGCAGCACGACAGCGTGGTGGTGGTGGAGGAGCGTGGCAATCCTGCAGGGCTTCGCCAAGCACCTGCGGGAGAGGAGGAGGTGTCACGGGAGGGAGGGAGGCGCCAGGGCTTCAGGTATGGATGCCCTCCCTCCCCTCCACTATATATAGGGGCAAGGGAGAGGGGGAGGCGCATCCTATATGCTTTCTAGAAATTCTACATCATTTCTGATCAACAATAAGTCAACAACATATACTCATCAGAAATTCTATAGCGCTCCCACTCACTTCTTTGGAAATACAAGTTTCTCATAAACTTTGTATAAACCCAAAATCTTTGATCATCTTATCAAAGTGCATATTCCAACTCCGAGATGCTTACTCCAGTCCTTAGAAGGATCGCTAGAGCCAGCATACCTTTTAGCATCCCTTAGGATTGACAAAACTTTTATGATTGTATCACATACAACCTTTCCTTATGAAAACTGGTAAGGAAACTCGTCTTGACATCCATCTGCCAGATTTCATAAATGCAGCTAATGCTAACATGATTCCGACGGACTTAAGCATCGCTACGGATGAGAAAATCTCATCGTAGTCAACTCCTTGAACTTGTGAAAAACTCTTCGCCACAAGTCGAGCTTCATAGACGGTGACATTACCGTCCACGTCCGTCTTCTTCTTAAAGATCCATTTATCTCAATGGCTTGCCGATCATCGGGCAAGTCCACTAAAGTCCATGCTTTGTTCTGATACATGGATCCTATCTCGGATTTCATGGCTTCTAACCATTTGTTGGAATTTGGGCCCACCATCGCTTCTCCATAGCTCGTAGGTTCATTGTTGTCTAGCAACATGACCTTCAAGACAGGATTACTGTACCACTCTGAAGTAGTACGTATCCTTGTCACCCTACGAGGTACGGTAGTGACTTGATCCGAAACTTCACGGTCACTATCATAAGCTTCTACTTCAATTGGTGTAGGTGCCACAGGAACAACTTCCTGTGCCCTGCTACACACTTGTTGAAGTGACGGTTCAATAACCTCATCAAGTCTCCACCATCCTCCCACTCAATTCTTTCGAGAGAAACTTTTCCTCGAGAAAGGACCCGTTTCTAGAAACAATCACTTTTGCTTCCGGATTTGAATTAGGAGGTATACCCAACTATTTTGGGTGTCCTATGAAGATGCATTTTATCCGCTTTGGGTTCGAGCTTATCAACCTGAAACTTTTTCACATAAGCGTCGCAGCCCCAAACTTTTAAGAAACGACAACTTAGGTTTCTCCAAACCATAGTTCAAATGATGTCGTCTCAACGGAATTACGTGGTGCCCTATTAAAGTGAGTGCAGTTGTCTCTAATGCCTAACCCATGAACGATAGTGGTAATTCGATAAGAGACATCATGGTACGCACCATATCCAATAGGATGCAACTATGATGTTCGGACACACCATCACACTATGGTGTTCCAGGCGCTATTAATTGTGAAACAATTTCCAAAATGTCTTAATTGCGTGCCAAAGCTCGTAACTCAGATATTCATCTCTATGATCATATCATAGACATTTTATCCTCTTGTCACAATGATCTTCAACTTCACTCTAAAATTACTTGAACCATTCAATAATTCAGACTTGTGTTTTATCAAGTAAATATACTCAACATCTACTCGAATCATCTGTGAAGTAAGAACATAACGATATTCACTACATGCCTCAGCACTCATTGGACTGCACACATCAAAATGTGTTACTTCCAACAAGTTGCTATCTTGTTCCATCTTACTGAAACCATGGCTTTTCAGTCATCTTGCCTATGTGGTATGATTTGCATATCTCAAGTGATTCAAAATCAAGTGAGTCCAAACGATCCATCTGCATGGAGTTTCTTCATGCGTATACACCAATAGACATGGTTCGCATGTCTCAAACTTTTCAAAAATGAGTGAGTCCAAAGATCCATCAACATGGAGCTTCTTCATGCGTTTTATACCAATATGACCTACATGGCAGTGCCACAAGTAAGTGGTACTATCATTACTATCTTATACCTTTTGGCATGAAAATGTGTATCACTACGATCGAGATTCAATAAACCATTCCTTTAGGTGCAAGACCATTGAAGGTATTATTCAAATAAATAGAGTAACCATTATTCTCTTTAAATGAATAACCGTATTGCGATAGACATAATCCAATCATGTCTATGCTCAACGCAAACACACAATGACAGTTATCCAGGTTTAATAATAATCTTGATGGTAGAGGGAGCGTGCGATGTTTGATCACATCAAACTTGGAAACACTTCCAACACATATCGTCAGCTCACCTTTAGCTAGTCTCCGTTTATTCCGTAGCTCTTTTATTTCGAGTTACTAACACTTAGCAACTGCACCGGTATCTTAATACCCTGGTGCTACTAGGAGCACTAGTAAAGTACACATTAACATAATGTATATCCAATATACTTCTATCGACCTTGCCAGCCTTCTCATCTACCAAGTATCTAGGGTAATGCTGCTCCAGTGGTTGTTCCCTTATTACAGAAGCACTTAGTCTCGGGTTTGGTTCAACCTTGGGTTTCTTCACTAGAGCAGCAGCTGATTTGCCGTTTCATGAAGTATCCCTTCTTGCCCTTGCCCTTCCTGAAACTAGTGGTTTCACCAACCATCATCAATTGATGATCCTTCTTGATTTCTACTTTCGCGATGTCAAACAACGCGAATACCTCAAGGATCATCATCTCTATCCTTGATATGTTATAGTTCATCATGAAGCTCTAGCAGCTTGGTGGCAATGACTTTGGGGAAACATCACTATCTCATCTGGAAGGTCAACTCCCACTCGATTCAAGTGATTGTTGCACTCAGACAATCTGAGCACAAGCTCAACGATTGAGCTTTTCTCCCTGAGTTTGCAGGCTAAGAAAATCGTCGGAGGTCTTATACCTCTTGACATGGGCACGAGCCTGAAATCCTAATTTCAGCCCTCGAAACATCTCATATGTTCCGCGATGTTTCGAAAAACGTCTTTGGTGCCTCTACTTAAGCCATTTAACTGAACTATCACGTAGTTATCAAAACGTGTATGTCCGATGTTCGCAACATCCACAGACGATGTTTGGGGTTCAGCACACTGAGCGGTGCATTAAGGACATAAGCTTTCTACTGTCCGCATAATCGCTACTATCAACTTTCAACTATATTTTCTCTAGGAACATATCTAAAAAGTGGAACTAAAGCGCGAGCTTACGACATAATTTGCAAAGATCTTTTGACTATGTTCAGGATAATTAAGTTCATCTTATGAACTCCCACTCAGATAGACATCCCTCTGGTCATCTAAGTGATTACATGATCCGAGTCAACTAGGCCGTGTCCGATCATCACGTGAGACGGACTAGTCATCATCGGTGAACATCTTCATGTTGATCGTATCTACTATACAACTCATGCTCGACCTTTCGGTCTCCGTGTTCCGAGGCCATGTCTGTACATGCTAGGCTCGTCAAGTTAACCCTAAGTGTATTGCATGTGTAAATCTGTCTTACACCCGTTGTATGTGAACGTAAGGATCTATCACACCCGATCATCACGTGGTGCTTCGAAACGACGAACTGTAGCAACGGTGCACAATTAGGGGAGAACCCTTCTTGAAATTGTTGTAAGGGATCATCTTATTTACTACCGTCGTTCTAAGTAAACAAGATGCATAAACATGATAAACATCACATGCAATCAAATAGTGACATGATATGGCCAATATCATTTTGCTCCTTTTGATCTCCATCTTCGGGGCTCCATGATCATCATCGTCACCGGCATGACACCATGATCTCCATCATCATGATCTCCATCATCGTGTCTTCATGAAGTTGTCTCGCCAACTATTACTTCTACTACTATGGCTACCGGTTAGCAATAAAGTAAAGTAATTACATGGCGTTGTTCAATGACACGCAGGTCATACAATAAATTTAAGACAACTCCTATGGCTCCTGCCGGTTGTCATACTCATCGACATGCAAGTCGTGAATCCTATTACAAGAACATGATCAATCTCATACATCACATATCATTCATCACATTCTTCTTGGCCATATCACATCACAAAGCATACCCTGCAAAAACAAGTTAGACGTCCTCTAATTGTTGTTTGCATGTTTTACGTGGCTGCTATGGGTTTCTAGCAAGAACGTTTCTTACCTACGCAAAACCACAACGTGATATGCCAATTGCTATTTACCCTTCATAAGGACCCTTTTCATCGAATCTGTTCCGACTAAAGTGGGAGAGACTGGCACCCGCTAGCCACCTTATGCACCAAGTGCATGTCATTCGGTGGAACCTGTCTCACGTAAGAGTACGTGTAAGGTCGGTCCGGGCCGCTTCATCCCACAATACCGTCGAAACAAGATTGGACTAGTAACGGTAAGCATATTGAACAACATCAACGCCCACAATCTCATTGGATAAATGTGCACACGGTATCATATTTTCCATCCAAGGCTCTTAGGATCTTCTTAATGATGAATTTGTCAGTCATCTCTTTACTTCCTAAGCCGACAATCTCATTTGTGATGAGAGCAAGCCTAGAGTACATTTCAGCGACACCTTCACCATCCTTCATTTTGAACTTGTCAAGTTGACTTTGAAGCACATCCAATTTGGATTCCTTGACGGAGTCAATACCTTCATGCAAGTCAATCAAAGTATCCAGATTTCCTTTGCATTCTCAAGATGGCTGATTTTGTTGAATTCTTCGGGGCACAATCCGTTGAAGAGGATATCACAAGCTTGAGCATTGTATTGCAGCATCTTCAACTCTTCCGCGGTAGCTTCACGGTTCGGTTCTCTCCCATCAAAGAATTCACCTTGCAAGCCAATACACACAATAGCCCAAATGGCGAGGTTATGTCCAAGAATATGCATTTTCATATTATTCTTCCAACTAGCAAATATAGTACCATCAAAGTAAGGACCTCTACGTGTTGGGGAACGTAGCAGAAATTCAAAATTTTCCTACGTGTCACCAAGATCTATCTATGGAGAAACCAGCAACGAGGGGAAGGAGAGTGCATCTACATACCCTTGTAGATCGCTAAGCGGAAGCGTTCAAGAGAATGGGGTTGAAGGAGTCGTACTCATCGTGATCCAAATCACCGGAGATCCTAGTGCCGAACGGACGGCACCTCCGCGTTCAACACACGTACAACCCGGTGACGTCTCCCATGCCTTGATCCAGCAAGGAGAGAGGGAGAGGTTGAGGAAGACTCCATCCAGCAGCAGCACGACGGCGTGGTGGTGGTGGAGGAGCATGGCAATCCTGCAGGGCTTCGCCAAGCACCTGCGGGAGAGGAGGAGGTGTCACGGGAGGGAGGGAGGCGCCAGGGCTTCAGGTATGGATGCCCTCCCTCCCCTCCACTATATATAGGGGCAAGGGAGAGGGGGGAGGCGCAGCCTTGCCCCTTCCTCCAAGGAAGGGGTGCGGCCAAGGGGGGAGGAGTCCATCCTCCCCAAGGCACCTCGGAGGTGCCTTCCCCCTTGAGGACTCTTCCCTCCCCAAGTTTCCTTGGCGCATGGGCCTCTTGGGGCTGGTGCCCTTGGCCCATATAGGCCAAGGCGCACCCCCTACAGCCCATGTGGCCCCCCGGGGCAGGTGGACCCCCCGGTGGACCCCCGGACCCCTTTCGGCACTCCCGGTACAATACCGATAAAGTGCGAAACTTTTCCGGCGACCAAAACAGGACTTCCCATATATAAATCTTTACCTCCGGACCATTCCGGAACTCCTCGTGACGTCCGGGATCTCATCCGGGACTCCGAACAACATTCGGTAACCACATACAAACTTCCTTTATAACCCTAGCGTCATTGGACCTTAAGTGTGTAGACCCTACGGGTTCGGGAGACATGTAGACATGACCGAGACGTTCTCCGGTCAATAACCAACAGCGGGATCTGGATACCCATGTTGGCTCCCACATGTTCCATGATGATCTCATCGGATGAACCACGATGTCAAGGACTCAATCGATCCCGTATACAATTCCCTTTGTCCAACGGTATTGTACTTGCCCGAGATTCGATCGTCGGTATACCGATACCTTGTTCAATCTCGTTACCGGCAAGTCTCTTTACTCGTTCCGTAACACATCATCCCGTGATCAACCCCTTGGTCACATTGTGCACATTCTGATGATGTCCTACCGAGTGGGCCCAGAGATACCTCTCCGTTTACACGGAGTGACAAATCCCAGTCTCGATTTGTGCCAACCCAACAGACACTTTCGGAGATACCTGTAGTGCACCTTTATAGCCACCCAGTTACGTTGTGACGTTTGGTACACCCAAAGCATTCCTACGGTATCCGGGAGTTGCACAATCTCATGGTCTAAGGAAAAGATACTTGACATTAGAAAAGCTTTAGCATACGAACTACACGATCTTTGTGCTAGGCTTAGGATTGGGTCTTGTCCATCACATCATTCTCCTAATGATGTGATCCCGTTATCAACGACATCCAATGTCCATAGCCAGGAAACCATGACTATCTGTTGATCACAACGAGCTAGTCAACTAGAGGCTCACTAGGGACATATTGTGATCTATGTATTCACACGTGTATTACGATTTCCGGGTAATACAGTTATAGCATGAATAAAAGACTATTATCATGAACAAAGAAATATAATAATAACACTTTTATTATTGCCTCTAGGGCATATTTCCAACACTACGGTGGTAATTTCCTTCGCTAGACGCCATACTCTCCTAGGTTGTGAAACCAAGGCTATGACTACCGAAAGCTATGGAAATCAAAGCAAATGGAGACCAAAGCTCTGATACCACTTGTAGGATCGAAGGTATGTCTAGAGGGGGGGGGGGTGATTAGACTACTTGACCAAATAAAAATCTAGCCTTTTCCCAATTTTGGTTCTTGGCAGATTTTAGCAACTTAGCACAAGTCAAGCAATCAACCTACACATGCAATTCTAAGAGTATAGCAGCGGAATGTAAAATAATTGCATACGAAGGTACAGGGGAGGAGTTTGAGAAGGCAAACGCAATTGGAGACACAGATGTTTTTGTCGTGGTTCCGATAGGTGGTGCTATCGTACATCCAAGTTGATGGAGACTTCAACCCACGAAGGGTAACGGCTGCGCGAGTCCACGAAGGGCTCCACCCACGAAGGGTCCATGAAGAAGCAATCTTGTCTATCCCACCATGACCGTCACCCATGAAGGACTTGCCTCACTAGGGTAGATCTTCACGAAGTAGGCGATCTCCTTGCCCTTACAAACTCCTTGGTTCAACTCCACAATCTTGTCGGAGGCTCCCAAGTGACACCTAGCCAATCTAGGACACGCCACTCTCCAAGAAGTAACAAATGGTGTGTTGATGATGAACCCCTTGCTCTTGCTTCAAATGATAGTCTCCCCAACACTCAACTCTCTCTCATAGGATTTGAATTTGGTGGAAAGAAGATTTGAGTGGAAAGCAACTTGGGGAAGGCTAGAGATCAAGATTCATATGGTAGGAATGGAATATCTTGACCTCAACACAAGTGTAGGTGGTTCTCTCTCAGAAAATGTATGTTGGAAGTGTAGGCACGTTCTGATGGCTCTCTCCATGAATGAAGAGGGGATGGAGGGGTATATATAGCCTCCACACAAAATCTAACCGTTACACACAACTTACCAATCTCGATGGGACCGAATCCTGAAACTCGGTCAGACCGATTTAGCAAATAATGTGACCGTTAGGATTTTCGATGGGACCGACATGTCAACTCGGTGGGACCGATATGATAAGGGTTAGGGCATAACGTAATCTCGGTGAGACCGATTAGTCAAACTCGGTGGGATCGATTTTGGTAATAAGCTAACCAGAGAGTTGGTTAGGCAAACTTGGTGGGACCGATTCGCTCATCTCGGTTGGACCGAAATGTTACGAAAGGGAAAGAGAAAGTTTGCATTGCAATCGCGGTGGGACCGATCGCTCATCTCGGTTGGACCGAAACGTTACGAAGGGAAACATAGAGATTACAATCCCATCTCGGTGAGACCGAGATCCCTATCGGTGAGACCGATTTGATTATGGTTTTGTGGCAGTGGCTATGACATCTGAACTCAGTGACGCCCGATAGAAATAATCGGTGGGGCCGAGTTTGACTTTTGGTTTGGGTCATAGGTGGATGTGAGAAAGTATTTGAGGGCTTTGGAGCATATCACTAAGCATTTTGAGCAAGAACCTCATTAAGCAACACCTCATCCCTCCTTGATAGTATTGGCTTTTCCTATAGACTCAATGTGATCTTGGATCACTGAAATAGAAAATGTAGAGTCTTGTGCTTTGAGCTTGAGCCAATCCTTGTGTCCTTAGAATTTTGAGGGATCCACTTTTCTCATCCATGCCATGCCAATCATTGAGCTTTCCTGAAATATTTATCTTGAAATAGCATTAGCTCAATGAGCTATATGTTGTTAGGAATTACCAAAACCACCCAGGACTAGTTGCACTTTCACCTACACCGATGACTCCCCTGCTGCTGCAGATGTCAGACTGCTCATTGTCAACTTCAAAGGCGTTCCTCTACCCCTCATATATCTTAGAAGGTACTAATTTGTGTTTTTTAACCATCCATCATTCCGATGATGTAGAGTTGCAAAACACATGTTGTCTTTTTGGAATGCAATTTGCTGGTGTCCATCTACATGGCCTTCGCTTTCCTTTACCATATTTGCAGCTAAGATTTTTTTAGTTACTCATTCGGGTTACCTTAGTACAAGTGCTTTTGCTGCCTAATGAGTCTTTTTGTATAACTGCCTCGGTGATTTCTTCTTCAACCCATATGTTGTTGCATCATTCCAATTAGATGGCATGCCTAAGGAGCATAACCGATCTACCCGGATGAGATGGCTACATTGAAGACACAAAATACACATACCATTTTTATTTTCACATGTGCTTCTAATTGATAGTATTACTGTTGGTTCTATCCTTAGAGCAATTAATTAAATAACTATGGCACGTACATGGGAAAACAATAAAGTGTCGCCAAACAGGGACGTGTGCATGAACAATCTGTCACAACATTGCTAGATCTGGCCTTATTATTTTCTTTCTTTCTTTTACTATTACTTTCCTCAACACATTAGCAAAAAATGTTCTACCTTCTCAAGTTCGCTCTCAACCAGTTCAACTGTCTAGGAGTACATGCAGTCCATTTGTTAGTTTTGTATCATTTTTTAAAATAACAGTGTAATATAGCCATTTGATCAAATATCATTATTATTTTTACAAAAGCTACTAATACTACCATCTTTTTTTAGGGATGCAATTATATCATTCAATAGATATTTCAATAACTATACGCAACTTACATGGGGGAGACCAATATAGACATACAAAGGAGGCACACATCTCCCCCTGTCCCCCGTGCCGCTCCCGCGAGCGGCCAGGCGGAACCCTAGATCACCGTCACCGCTCCCCTTTCTCGCCTTCCTTCTCCCTCGCCGTCGCCGGGCAAAGCCCGCGCATGCGTCGGCGGCGGCGGGGCTCCCTCCCCCCTCGCGAGGATCCTGGACGGCGCGAGACGGCCGGCCCTCGCGGCGGCGCTCGGCTCGGCGGCAGGTGGGGCCGCCAGCGGATCTGTCCCCTCCTTGGGCGCTGCGGCGCTGTCGGCGGCGTGGTCTGCGCGGGGCGGCGAGCACGCGGGCTCCTCCTCATCCCGATCTCATGGCGCCGCCGTGGCGCCTGCACTCGGGCGTGCGGCGGGGTCCGCGAGGGTGGTCGACGCGCGTCTTCCTCCCCGATCTGATGGCTCCACGGTGGCGTCAGTGCTCGGGTGGTTGGCTTCGGCAAGCGGTGGCGGGTGCTGGGCTCTCGGTGACGCTCCGACGTGTGCAGGCGGCGACGGTCCCTATGCGCGGTCGGCGGCTCCGTCTCTGACCCGGATGGCGCGGGGGATGGCGGTGGCCCGGCGTGGTCGGCGATCTGGATGCGGTGGTGCCGGCGGCTCGCTGATATGCCGGTACTCCAAGGTCTGCTTGGTGGTGACGGCGGCCCGGGCACGAGAGTTGGATCCCTTCGCACTGATCTGGGTGAAAACTTGCCTTCGGCTCCTGCTAAGGCCGGCGGTGGCGGTGCTATCTGCGTCGTTCCTTTCTTTAAGGCATCGCCGTGGAGAAGTTCAAGGCCACTCTCTGCTACCTCCGGGGGAAACCCCAGATCGAATGATCGGATGACGACGGCGCTCTAGTGTCGTTCCTCCCTTGGGGGCGTCATTCTTGGAGGTACACACGTGATCGAGGGACCAGAAGACGGATTCTTTGGTGGAGCGGTGCTTCATCCTACACACCGATGGCGACGGATCTTGACGGCATGGCGCAATGCAGATTCGGAGTTCGTTGTGGGAGGATGGACTCGCGTAGAAGGACGACGCTGTCGGGCGTCGTGGTGGCGTCGATGGCAGAGAGACCTGGCACGGTTCATGCAACAGTACAACTCTGAAGATGGATTGATGGCAGGTGGCTGCGGCGGCCTCATACCCGACAGGCGTCTTGGTTGAGGAGTGCGCCGAACTAGTAGGTGCCCCATACCCGACAGTGTCCTGGTTGGGTCCTCAGGTCTTAGATGTTTAGGTTTGGCTGCAATGTCTGTTTGGTATTAGGGCCAGACTATCTGCGCCCCTTCATCAATTGGATATGTGTAGCGACAGTTGTTGCTTAGACGGTGACTTTAGTCTTGCTGTTGTATGACTTCGTAAGGTCTTGTGAGAATAATTAATAAAGTGGTCGTATGCATCGCCCAGATGCAAAGGCCGGGGTCATCCTCTTTTTCTAAAAAAAGCCTGTAAAAAACCGTGACTTACATGATAAGTTATATGTATTCTAAAAAAAGCCTGTAAAAAAAGCCTGTACTTTCATCAATGAATTCCCACAACAACGCGCGGGGTGACCTCTAGTTTCTTCAGTAAAAAATGCCTTCAAAGGTTAGTCCTGAATGATCCATTTTTTAAACCTGTTTAAACATGCTGTTATGAGAAGAAATCCCTGGTTCAATAATCAAAGGCGAATAATTTTTGTCTAAAGTGAAATTATGCAAAGTTTGAGCAAGTTTATATAAAAATAAAATTGATAAAAGTTTATATAAAAGTTGTCAACCAGTATTGTACCAAATCAGTATCATTAAATACACAATAAAATATACTTTCCTATTATATCTATCTAGACTCTAGTATTGTGGTTATATCTTTAAAAACTTGATCAAATTTTGCATTCTTTAACTTCAGTCAAAATTTATACGCCTTTCTATTTATGAGGCACGGATGAAGTAATAAGATAGTATAATAATAAAATAGTAAAAATAACATAAATACCCTAAAAAAACATAAATACAGCCCCTCACTCATCTCACCGTTCAATAATCACCACGAACCAACGACGAGAACAGAAAAAAAAGGGGGAAAGAGAAAGGGTAGCGGAGCAGGCCGGACCGGAGCAGCGGAAGCCTCACCACCTTCCTCCGATTCAGATCTCTCCTCCCATTCCACCGACCGGACCCCCCTTCCGTCTCCATTCCTCCACACCAAACGCCTCTCCCGATCTCGGCAACGACCTCCTCGTCGTACAGGGGGCCAGCAGCGGCGGCGGAGGCCAATGGAGGCCATCCGGAAGCAGGCATCCAAGCTCCGAGAGCAGGTCGCCCGGCAGCAGCAGGTGAGCACCGCGGCACCGCCCGCTCAGGATTCGTGTCCGTTTGCCCCTTCGGATGTCGCACGAGGACCCCCTCGAGATCTCGTCTTCTGCCGCTAGGTCCTGAACGGCCGCTCCCGTGTCTGTCGCAGGCCGTGCTGAAGCAGTTCGGGGGCGGGTACGCGGACAGCGTGTTCGCGGACGAGGGCGAGGCGCAGCAGCACTCGAAGCTCGAGAAACTCTACATCTCCACGCGCGCCGCCAAGGTAAGACCAACAACGTATTGTTTCCTCCCAGTTCGTAATGCTTCGCCCCTCCTATTTTTTTGCTTACAGTTTGGTCATTTTTCCACTTACATTGCAGCACTTCCAAAGGGATATAGTTCGTGGGGTCGAGGGCTATATCGTCACAGGCTCGAAGCAAGTCGAATTAGGTACTGTTGTTGCTGGCTTGCTGCAATGCATAGCCAATTCTGAATTTGGCGCGTAACCCTTGTTATGGTTTCACAGGCAATAAGTTATGTGAGGATGGCAAGAAATATGGTGTTGAGAATACCTGTACCAGTGGGAGTACATTGTCGAGGGCAGCTTTGAGTTTTGCGAAGGCGCGATCCCTGATGGAGAAGGAACGGGCAAACCTGTTGAAAGCGTTTGGCACCCAGGTACTGTCCCTTTTTGGTTTCAGTCCAGTAATAACCTATAAAAACATAGGGGAATTATGTACGTACAATGTAAAGTTCGTTACTATGCGTTACATGTTAGTTCTATTTTTATTTCAGTAGACACGACTAGTGGCAATTGCCAGCCGGCTGATGATCTGATTTTCGTCACCACTTGTCATCATTTCAGTGGTTATATTTAAGTTGTGTGGGAACAAAAACACTGTCATCTTCACTTTTTTCCCGTTATAAGTACTGTACTGATAGGGTAGTAATTAAGAAATATATGCTAGTATAATTTGTCAGTGGCCTGGCGGCTGGCGCAGTGGTGAAGTACTCCCCACTTGTGTCAAGAGGTCCTGGGTTTGACGCTGCCTCTCTTCATTTCACTGTGCAGGGGTAAGGCTCAATGTTCAGGATATCGGTAACTGATACCATATCGGTCGGGTGCTGAGTAGGGATAAATGGGCGAATTTTCCAGTTAATCGGCCGATAAATCAGTCAATTGGCTATTCGGCGACTCACCGAGTAGCGATTAACTGACTGAGATGCTGATTAACTGGCCGATATTTGGAACAATAAGGCCTGCCTTGTATAATCGTTCTCCAAACCCCACCTGGCGTGGGAGCTTATAGCACTGGGTCTGTCCTAATTCCTAAATGGTGTCAACCTAGCTTTTCTGTTGTTTACGAAACTGAGGTTTCCACCGAATATAGACCTCGAGCGGAGCTGTTAGTTTCAGAACCTTCCTCCCAACATCTTATTTTTCCTTCTAAAATAGTAAAATGCTAAATAGAAGATAGAAAAGTGGGAAAATAGAGTGGGACTATAGTTTTCTTTTTGACCTGTGTTCTCTGTTGGTGAAATTATGTCTTGATGCTTTTCTTTTTGTTCGTGGAAAATCTCACATCCGTAAAAACTGTTATCAAGACTTAATTATCCATTACCATGCGCAGGCTAATAAGAAATAACTACCTTATTCTGCTATGAATTTTACTACTCATAACATCCTTCCAACCTTGTTTGTTTTATATTACCCAACCTGCATGTTTGTGACTAATGATCAATATTTTCAGGTAGCAGAGCCACTGAGAGCCATGGTGATGGGAGCTCCTTTGGAAGATGCTCGTCACCTTGCCCAAAGATATGACAGAATGCGTCAAGAAGCTGAAGCACAGGTTACTTCACTATGAAATATCATATTCGGATATGCTTACATTTATCTCTTGTCTCCAATGGCTTTAGAAACATTAATTTCCAAGTTACTGTTGACAATTTGAAATATATACAATAACATGGCATAGAGAAATTATGGTATTACTCAGAAGATGTACCTTGTAAACCAGTAATATCTCTAACATAATGTCAGATGATTTGAAATTTTTCTTTGCTTAAAAAATGGCATATCTATTTCACTAAGTCCACAGTTGTTTTACGAGGGAAACAATGTGGAGCACTGCCCCATGCAAATCACTGTTTTTATGTTTCATGTAAAGCAACAATAGAAGTCATTCTGCCATTTAAACAGATCAGCATCTCATGTTCTGTTTATTTTGTGCTAAAATCTGACATCTAAAAGTAGACCAGTTTACTTTCAGTCGACTTGCATTTCTTGGGTACATAGGGAGCAGACGAAATAGGTGAGATGCTTGACTTAATTGAGCGTTTGTGCAGGGTGTTGCAATTGTTCTTGCACATAATTTTTATTTATTTGATTTGCCATGCGAAGTTGCCGTGTAAATGAAAATACACATCAGTACATCACTTCCCCATAAATGGACTTTTGAACTGTTTCTTGGACTTTTGAACTGTTGCTTGGCCATCTAAGCTTCCTATTAGTTTCTTCCCACTATTCATTTGAACATCACTCTGTCATGTTATACCACATCCTTTTTCTTGTTGCTACAAGAGACTTAGCGAGGTATCCATGGGTTCTGCAGGCCATTGAAGTTTCAAAGCGCCAAATGAAATTAAGAGAGACATCTGGAAATGGTGATATGATTTCAAGGTTAGAGGCTGCTGAGTCGAAGCTGCAAGAGTTAAAATCAAATATGGGGACTCTGGGCAAAGAAGCTGTTGCAGCAATGACTGCTGTTGAAGCCCAACAACAAAGGCTGACATTACAACGACTTATCGCGATGGTATATTTAATCTTTGTTTGGTTGAATCACTTGATCATTTCCTCGTTTGCCTTAAGCTCTACTATTGCTTCAAATGACACTTGATGGCTTGACTGAAGGTTGAATCTGAGAGAAGTTACCACCAAAGGGTCCTACAGATTCTAGATCAACTTGAAAGAGAGGTACTGATTCTTTGTATAGGCGTTCTAATCACACTTACATAACAAACAAACTTGTACATCGTCAAGAAAGATATTTGTCTTGTTATCATGATTCAGAACTATTTATTTTGCAGATGGTATCTGAGCGACAAAGAATTGAAGGAGCACCTCCTCCAGTAATTGAGAATTCTATGCCACCGCCACCCGCATATGAAGAAGTTAACGGTATATTCATGAGGACTCCAACAGTTGCAGAATTGGTGGAGACAGTGGAGCACTTCCTGGCTGAGGTAACCAATTGTTACTTTCATCATAATGCAACTAGCCTACTACTAATTTCTTTTATCTGTTGGGATATTCTTTTTAATTGCTACACATGCCCATCTTTTTGTCAGGCGATCCAGTCATACCGAGCTGAGAGTGAAACAGAGCTCAATCTGTCAACTGGCGACTACATAGTTGTCCGGAAGGTACTTCCTTGTCTAAACCTACAACATGTTTCTAATATTAATCCCATGTGCAACACTCTGCTACCAGGCCCTTCGCTGGTGGCAGCAACTCTGCTGCCAGCAGCTCGAATGCTTGTCAGTCGCTGAATTTTCTTAGTGCCTCGTCCTTGTTGCAGTCAAATTCAACTATTCTAAGCTTGTGCGGATAACCTCCTTAATCAGGTGTCAAACAATGGGTGGGCTGAAGGTGAGTGCAGGGGGAAAGCTGGCTGGTTCCCTTCCGAGTTCATCGAAAAACGGGACCGTGTACTGGCGAGCAAAGTGGCCCAGGTCTTCTAGAAGTTCATTGAGCCATACATGTCCGCCGCGTTGTACAATGTTGTTCTTTCGTCTCCAAAGACGTTGATCAGTGAAGAGCTCGTGGAAATTCCTTTTGTTCTATATATGTTATTTTTGTCAAGAAATGCGCCTGTTGGATGGCTTGTTGGTGCCTCATGGCTAGCTGTGTGCACTGTTGTTCATCTGCATCCTCCCGTCAAATATGACACTGACTTGACCATTTTAACCAAAGCATACCTGTTTTTTTTTTTGCGGGAAGGTATATATATGTCAAGAAGGAATCCATCAATGTTTAAGTGCGCAAATGGCTTTTTTTTGCGGGAGCCAAGGTAAATATATTCAACAGTTCTGTATAAAATTTGCTAGAAATCACCTACGTTTTTCAAACCCCAATTGAATAGTTCAGCTGGTCGAGGTTACGAGGTACTCCCCATGTGTGTGTGGCCCCTTTTGTATGAAACTTCTCAAAGAGAATGACAACAAGAAGCGGGAAATGTATGTAGTGTTCTCGTTTGAACGGCATCGAACTACTCTGGCAGGCGGGGCCCGAGCCTCTACGCTAGGAGTTCTGATGAATTGCTTATCTCCTCCCTCTCTCTGCAGTTGCGGCCTTGCAGCCCCCCCTGCTTATCCCCTCCCGTGTCCGTCGCTTCCTCGGCATTCCGTCGAACACCATGACGAGCGTGGCGGCGGCTGTCGCCCTCCTCCGCCTCCCTCTCGCCCGCCTCTCCTCCCACCTCCGGTCTCTCCCTGCCCCTCCCGTTCCGTCCGCTCGCCTCCGCCTCCGCCTCTCCGCACCCCGCCGCCCTCTGTGCTCCCTCCTCACCAGCGGCCACGGCCTCGCCGTAGCGGCCGTGTCCGAGGCGGTGGCCGCGGCGGATGAAGAGGAGTTCGAAGCGACGGAGGAGCAGCAGGAGGAGGCGCCCCCTTCCTTCGTGCTCCCGCGGCTGCCGCGGCCGAAGCTCGACGTGAAGGAGCGGAAGGAGCTCGCCTCGTACGCGCACGGCCTCGGCAAGAAGCTCAAGTCGCAGCAGGTGGGAAAGGGCGGCGTCACGCCCAACCTCGTCACCGCCTTCACGGACAACCTCGAGTCCAACGAGCTCCTCAAGGTGCCTCCCTTCTCTCCTTGTTAATTAGTGTTGCCTGCTAGAAAATAGTGATTTCAGTATATGTTAAGCAACTAGCATGCTACTAATGTATTCGCCGGGAAATGGGGATTAATGTCATAGACTCATAATAGGGTTTCGTTCGTTATCAGGTGCATAGCAACCAATGTCCTTACTCCAGTTCATAACCTTGTTTTCGGATTGAATGTGTGCCTGAATGTGTGCCGAGAACTGCCTTCGCTTTATGTTCGCGTTGAATGTCACAAGGAAATGTATGAAGAGCAGCAGCGATCATTAAAACCAACTCCTCTCTGTTGTATAGTTCTCGTACCACCTCTCTTTGATGACCTGCATGTTTTTTGAGGGAACGCCATCATGGCAGCTTTGTCAATCATAAACCATAGTTACATTATCCATGAGGAAAGGCACAGTAAAACTGGGGGGATTCTCCAGCCACACATCTGGCGGATGAGTCAGACGCAAACCTAGCTAGGTCATGGGACCACTACATTGGCTCCTCGCGGACGATGCTCAAAGATGACTTTCCCAAAATCACTAAGGAGATCAACACAGTCCTTGTAGATAGCACACCTGCGACAGCAGCTAGATGTCCAGGTTAATATCAGCTAGAAGCCTAGAACCAATGAGTCCATAAAATAAAGTCAGCAAGGCTTTGTCGATTGGTTGGTGTAGTAGCCAGGTGTCATGCCAAAAGAATGTAGTGGAGCCGCAGTTTGTGATGACAAAGGAGATGTTCTGGAATAGCCAGAATGCCAAGGTATTTCGTGACCAGCGCATGCCCCCTGCTGCGGTTGCTCGCAACATCGCTGTGGATGTCAAGTTGTGGCGCTGGAGATGCTCGCGGCCGATCTGCAAATCGATCCTTGAATCCTGGGTTCAAAACTTCACTGCTTTTCTGTAGTTTTTCTGCCTGTACGGTCAACCCCCCTGCCTCCCTCTAGCATGGGCTTGCAAACCCTTGTATTGCTGATGTTTCGCCGCATGATCGGCTAATGAAAATGACAAAATGTTCAGGTGTGTTTGCGGTGACCTTAAAAAAATGTAGGAGATGTTTGGAGGGTAATTGTGTGTTTATAATTTTATTGAGGAAGGAAGGTTGTGCCCGGGGGACGGTTATAGAGTATGGGTGTTTTGAGTGGTACCAAGTGATCCAAGGAAGAATCTCATCGGAAAGGATTTTTAAAGAAAAATTCATAAGGCAATTATTTTGGATATGAAGATTTTTGATGCCTAAACCACCAATTTGTTTTAGGTTTGCAAACATTTCTCCAGGCAATTAAACATTTAGCACCAGTGCATGTGTCATCAGCAGCCCAGAAGAAGGCACGCCTAATAGCGTCAATAACCTTGATCACTTTCTCCTGGCGAGAGAAAATCAACATATAGTAAATAGCAAGAGAGTCAAGTGCTGATGAAAGTAGAACCAGCCTTCCTCCTTTGGAAATGATTTTAGCTCCACAACCAGATAGGTATTTGTAGCATTTTAAAATGATAGGTTAGAAGGTAGATGCTGGTAATCTAGAAGAAGAGAGGTAGTCCAAGGCAAGTTTGTGGGAAAGAAGAAACGCCGTTATAACAGAAAATGGTTTGATTATGCTCTTCAAGATTGTGCCCAGCATGCATGCCCTGGTGGCAACTCTTGGTAACTAGGTAGACCAGTCCAAATATAGGATTATTGCCAGTCTTAGGTCTTTGAGATGAATAACAGATTGCAGGTTGAAATGGTGTGTCCAACTATCATTAACCAGCAACTTTGTTATTTTAGTTGGTTGGACTGGGTGAATTTGTGAATAACCAACCTATATTCTGTTTGACTGAATACTGATTTTGTTTGCATGCAGAGGATTCAGTCTATTATCAATAATACCAGTCATATATAGGACAACACAGTTCCTTTCTTATTTATTAAAACATCTAATCATCCTTAGCCGGGGGTCATCCTCCTTTTCGAAAAAAAATCCTTACAGGACAAATTTAACGCAAGCCTATCTTTCAGGAATTTTGTGTTATAATAAGCAGTCTAACCTTTAGGATTCAATATGATTGATAAATCAATCTGCATGTTTGTCCTCGAAGTAATTAGCTTACTTTGGATATCTCTAGAGTTCTGTATTCTAACCTAGCCAAGTTGGGAGCCATGCATATGCTGGAATTGGGTAGCTGTGTCCTTGTATCCGAGTCTAATACTTGGAATAGCTTGCACAAAGATGTTCCTTCTATTCATTTCGTGTGCGTGTGGAACAGCATCAATGAAACTGTATGGTTTGCATCTTAATCCCTTTTTGTGTTTTAGTGTCCCTTTTTCTTCAGTCTCATTCCTCGGTTATTATGTTGTTCACCATGATTCCATTCAACAACAGCTAAAAATTCATGGGAACTGCCCTGGAGAACTACCTGATGTGATACGAGAACTTGAGGAGTCAACCGGATCCATTGCTGTCGACCAAATCGGCCGCTCAGTTATTCTATATAGGCCTAGCTCCAGCAAGATGAAAAAGAGGGAAGAAGTTGCTAGAAACAGGGAAGAGTATGCAAGAAACAATCCAAGGTTTGGAAAATCTGAAAATGCATTTGAAGAACGTCCTAGGAACAACAGCGCAGGCAGGAGATTCGTAAAATCTGGGTCGACATTTAGGACTCAACAGAAGAGAAGACCGGTAGCATCCAAGGGGTCGTCATACAGTCGAGGGTAGCAGCATCGAAAATAATAGATTGTTTTTCTTATTGTATGGAGGAATCATGTAAATTTTAGACCAACTAGCTGTATAATGGACATTAGTGTTTAGTTTGTGCTAGTAAACTATGGTTCCAAGTCTCATCAACCACAAAGACAGGCTAACACCACTTCAAATTGTCGTGATTCCCTTTTATTCGGTTGGAAGTTCGTACGATCTACTTGAGAATTTGAAATCAGAGACAACTAAATGATGTGCATATCTCACATATTCCAGCGAGTTTTATGGTTTATCATCCAAAACCTTCACTCCCCCATCTCTTTATTATGGTCCTTCAATCACAGAACAGTAGCATTTCTCTCAGTTTTTTCTGCCTTTATGTCTGTTACCAGTTTAATCTCACTGTCAGCTCATTTGTATATAAAATTCTGCTTCTATGTCTGTTAGCCCTTTGCTCTATCAGGTCCGGGGGTCTGCAACTTCTGTAGTAATGTTATTTGTTTCATGTTATCGTGGCAATCTTGCTTTAGTCCTTGTCATTTGGTTTACAACTTCAGATCATTTGCACTTGTCTGTTTCAAAAAAAAAAAAGATAACGCGCATTTGGAACGAGATAAACGACTACTGGGCAGTGCTAATTTCCTAGTTTCACAGTTGAGACTGAGGCATACTGAATTTTCTTGCTAGAAAGTGAGCCACTTAATTTCCTGAGTTCTTTCATGATTTCACACTAGACTGATTGCCCTTTTGCCCATTTCTTCTTGACTGACTGAGCCTACCGCAGAAGGAAATTAGAGCCAATGTGTTGCACATAGTCCTTTGAAACTCCCAACACCTTTGGGGCACCGTTATCCGCATCTTTGAATCTTCCACGCCTCATGTTGAAGTCGACATGCCATTGCACCAATCGTCCAATTCATGGTTGTTGGTGAGAGCTACTTCTGCTATACTTGACTCCTTTCTTGTTATACTTGGATGCTTGGAGCCGAATGGTCAGCCCACGCATAAAAGTTCCAGGACTTTGTTCTATAATCGAATTGTGGCTCACATCGTTCTTAGAAAGTTTGACACAAGTTGTAGTGTTTGTGCGTAAATCGTACCAAAGTGGGTTTTATGACATATATAGAGCGACCAGTGACATGGTCAACTGTGTACTGATCTTTTTATTGTTCATATTTAAGACTTCAAGTAGGACATGCTAATGACACGTGAGGCCTAGATTGCATGGAAATAATTTTGCCATAAGTGTGGCTGCAAATCAAACATGTGTCTTCTTCAGCTAATGAGACCTTGATCCCGAAGCCTTCGGTGTATCTTTTTGATAGGGGCCTCTATATGTATGGGACTAAATACCCCCAAGTTTGCCAACGCTTGCCACATTTTTTTTGTCATACATGCCTAAGATTAGGTGATCAAAATTGACACCACATTTTGCCACACTTGAGGCAATCTTGCCGCGCATTTCCGAGCCAATGACACATGAGGCCTAGATTGCATGACAAGAACCTTTCTACAACAGTGGCTGCAAACCAGACAGGTGGCTAACTTCATCAAACTTGCCTAACTTATGGAGTGGCAAGGTGTAGTAACCTCAGTATACCAATCAAACATACCCCTAGAACTTAGTCCTCTACCATGTACCACGCGATGGGTAGTAGCAGCACATCATACTCATATGCTGCAATGCCCTGACGTGCCCACCTTGGAAGTGCGTGCCAATGGCGTGGCTAATGCCTGGCATGCCATCTCACAAGCGTACCCCCTCTGTAAACTAATATAAAAGCGTTTAGGTCACTACTTTAGTGTTCTAAATACCCTTATATTAGTTTATGGAGGGAGTACATCAGATGGGCATGTTCTCCTTACTCACATGACCCGACCCGCTTCCCCGCTTAACTTGACCCGCTTCCCCAGCTCACTCGACTGCACCCCTTGTGTTGTTTCATCAAGTAAGACCCACTCGCTGAATCCGGTGAAGCCATGAGTAGTGGGCGAGAAATGGATAGAGGGTAGCCAGGAGGAGCAGCCTGGTGCCTGGTGGCAAGTCAGCGCTGCTTGCCAGGTTAGGTGGGGGAAGCGGTCCGGGTCGTACCATATGGCGGGCATACCCAGCTGATTACCGCCGAGTTTGCGTCCCAATCACCAAATACGCCGACCTGATAGTGGGTTCGTTCGGTTAGAATTGGTGGGAACTTGTTAATTAGGGCAATAAAACTTGACACAACACGACGACTTTGTGGTAAAATGTGAAAGAAAATTTTAAATAGGTTAAACTCTATCACACAATTTATAAGCATGGATTAAACAGTAGAATCCACATTTTTCTGCCTCTGTCTCGGGTATGGGCTTTTGCAGCTTTTTGTGCTCTCCTCGTTCTGGAATGTAGGTCTACCTGACTACTTGGGTCCGCGCAGTCAACATTTTGTAGCCTTGATCACTAGTAAATGTGAAGCCATGTAGACTAGACTGATCATATGAAAACAGTATCATTATATTTGTCTTACAAAATCCTTTGTCACTGTGCACTTTTATTAGTTTTGATCGTAGTGGGCAGTCCTAAGTTCCTAAATTCAGAGTTGAGATTGAGACAGTATAATGTAAGGATTTTCTTGCTCCAAAGTGAGCCTCTTAATTTCTTCACTTCATCATGTTTGTCAACTTTTTCACTAGAACCATTTGCCCGTTTCCCGAATTGACTGAGCCTACCAGAAAGAAAATGAGAGCCTTGTTGATTTGGTATGTTGTATGTTGTCACAAAGTGTGTTCAAACTCCCAGCACGCCTCGGCCTTGGTCACAGAGTTGGCTCTATCTTTGGCTCTTGTATGCCTGATCTTGACCTCGACATAGCATTGCCCCTGTAGTCCTCCAATTCATGGCTGCTGGTGAGAGTTTTGCTATCTCTGACCTGGCTTTATGTTGTACTTGGACTGTTGAAGCCAAAAGGTCAATTCATACAGGAAAAGTTTCGATAACCGGACTGTAGCCCATTGGTTGGTGAGATGCTTTGATGGACTTTGTGGCATTTGGACGTAAATCGTAGCAAGAAATTAAGGTTGTAAGACATATAATGGGACTAGTGAGATGGCAAAATATGTTTTGCTAGTTGTTGCTTTATTAGGTTCCAAAGGTTATACACGCGGTGAGCAGCAAATTCACCTTTGACTCTTTGAGTAGGCGATGTCAATTGTTCTAGACTCATCGAACATACACTTAGATATTTTAAGGCTACCGTGAACCACATGTTTATATTGCTTTTTCTTTGTTCATACTGTACTTCATAGCAGTAGTTCATATGTAGATTAAAACGAGCAGTAAAACTGCATACATCCTCGCAAACTGCATGCTGGTGCAACATTGCATGAAGAGATAATGGAGTGGCACAAGCAAACCATCTTCCCCAGTAAGCTTCTGGTGTGTCACAGCAGCACTCTTGAGAAATACTACATGCTCCCATCAACCTGTGATGTAAGATCAGATTCATCTTGTCCTCTCATCTGGCGCGTTCCTACCCACACTGAAATGGACTCAAGGGCCTAGCTCTCCCTTTCTCCAACAAACACAAGTCCTTGTTATTCCTCTAGTTCCATTGCACCCCCCTCTCCTTTGTCCGACAGCGACTGCATGTCTTGCCATGACAAAGAACACCGTGCTCCTCCGGCGAAACGTCTTTGGGTGCTTTTCTACCAGCAAAGGCACAAGATGCAAACAAGAGGGAGGCGATGTACCGACGAAGGACGGCGATTTTCTACGGGGGTTTGGTCCTCCATTTTGCTACCGGCGGAAGCAATGTCTTGGCTAAACGTCTAGGTTGTTTAGCGGCTGTGGTCACCATGCTGCAATGCCTTTTACTCCACCCTGCTTCCAGGACCCCGAAGCAGCCATGAGAAGGTGGCCTGCCTCCTTCAGTTCAGCTCAAGGGTCTTCATGATAAAATGAAAAACTAAAGGTGGATTAGGAACTGAAAGAATAAAGCCCCACAGACTTGCGATGTACAGGAGCCACCTAATCTCTCTGTACGGAATAATCATGCGTCGTTTTGTCTGATGCACCTGATCCATTCATATGCATCAGTGGTGGTAGGTTCACTGACTGATTCGCTTGTGTTGCGTTGGTGAGCTCTGCTACATCGTGTCCCGTGCGCCGTCAACAACTGATGAAATCTGCAGCTGGTCTTTGATCAATGCGCATCACCTGAAGTATTACGGAACTAAGCATCTGCGTCCCGAAGGGATCTTTGTTCTTTTATTCTTGATTTTGAAAGGAACCTAGTACTAATTAATGCGAGTAACATCGTAGGAATGATAGGGCGTTATGTTGCGAAATACTACTGGTAGGCGGTAGCAGGCAATATGAAGTCCAACAAAATGGCAGCCAATTCAGGGAACAATGAACGACCACCTGCCGCTGGTTTATCTGCATGAATCCTACTATGCTGAACATATATTACTGGAATACAGAATTTTACATGAGAGGTACTTTGGTCCCACTTCAGGCAACTAGATTTATCTTTCGTCTCCGGATATATAGTTATACATTTTTTTCAAGTCATGCGTCATGCTTAATTCAGAACGACGTAACCAAACGCTCTTGTTATATTCACCAACTAAACTGAAAATATTCTTACTGGACTTTAGCTCTGAAAGTGATATGGATATGATTGTCAATGGCCCGATCACTGGTAATGCTTGCACGGTCTGATTAAATTACTCGACAAAAAGGTTAGAAGCAGCTTTCTGGCCGTGCATCTCAGGGGCCCATGCAATTATTCATTTGTTCTTATGTTGGATAGAGGATTTTTTTTCCAGTTATTATTGTATAAAGCTTGCGTGCATATTTAGTTGCAGTGCAAGCACTCTTGCATGTGCCTCCCAGCGAAAGTAAGCTAGCTAGCCACATGTCTAGACGTTCTTGGAAGGATTACAAGGATCCCTTTTGAAACATAGAGCTACAAGAGAATCTTGTTTGCTCATATTTGTCGAAGTTAAATTGGAGAGTTGCAACTCTTGCTGATGTAACATCAGAGATCCTGGGTATTATACATATTCATGAGAGCTGCTATACGTACGACTGTTTAAGTACTTTTGTACGACAGTGCACGGCAGCCGTCCGTTCAATTCAATGGAGGATTGTGATAGCGTCGGATGGAAATCATACACAGATTCATCATAAGCAAATCAATTCCGTACTTGCTGCCAGGATTAACATCCGAAAGCAAGTAAACTGTAAAAAATTCCGGAGCGGAAAAAACATCATCTTCATGCACAGTAATGAGCCAAATGGAGTTGAAGAAAAATACCTGTTTGTGATAGGCTGATAGCTACCACCACCTTTCCACCTTTGACAAAATCACAGGTCGTGAGTTTTGTGCCGCCCACTAATAAAACTACCACAACAAGCTCTCGATGTGCATTCACTATGTATTCCTTTTGGAAATTGCTCCTTCGTCAAATAAAATCTGCGTGTCCGATGATTTGTCTTTCTTTTCGATGTTGTTAGGCCCGAACAGTATACTTAGAGACACTTCCATGCTGAAGGGTTAGCCTGCGCGGGAAATGCTTTTTGGGAGGAGTCAAAGCGACACTTTCTCCAGCGACTACTCATGTCGCCTCACCATCCTCCTGGGTACTCTAGGGTTGGCAATGAGGATCGCCTCTGCACCTTCACCTATCTCTTTTGTGCCTGATCTCCATCCAACATAGGGACTGGCAAAGACGGTGGCTCGGCTGGAACCCGAGGGTCCAAACGGCGGTTCCACTAGCCGGTTAGAGGGTGCGTCAACGCGACACTTTCAAGAATTTTCCTTCTAGACCCTTCTCCAGTTTTCACCGCCCTATGGGAAGTGTTGGAACATGGATCGAAACCGAGTCCCACCCCCAGGATTCTCACTTCTCAAGAAGCAATCGACCGGCAACTCAATGCCATCGCTCTTCACATGATCCAAAAGGGGCTGCCAAGAGAGTTATATGTTCAAGTGATGATGACCAACTCCGCCAGAGTATTTGACGAAAAATTACCACATTAGGGGTTGCTGTCCCACTGAAGTACCACATTTAGAAAAGTGACTGATAACTACAAAAACGTCTAATCTTGTGACAAATAACTATCACTTTTGGAAAATGGTCAATTTAGACGATTTAAACACGTTTATGACATGCGGGACCCACTCGTCAGAGCTGATGTGGCGGCAAAGTCAACTCCGTTTATTTTGACCATTACGTTGACTGTTATTACAAGTGGGGCCCACCTATCAGCATCAATCTTCTTCTTCTTCCTCCTCCTCTCTCTCTTTGGCATTTCCTTGAACACCTCGTGTGCACCTGGGCTCGAGCTCCGAACTCCTCCATGGTGGCGCCCCGGCGCAACACCTCCATGGCGTTGGTTGGGGACTAGAACAGCGGCGCAACCACGGAGGCTGGAACTGTGGAAGCGGTCGCCGAAGCTGATGGAATTTCCTCCGAGGCTGTCGGCACCACCATTTGACGCAGCTCCTCGACGACTGCCTCCTTGAGGATCTTGTGCTCGAGCAACTCGGTGCGCAGGCGGGACTCACGCTCTTGCAGCTCCTCGAGGGGGCGCACGAGCTTGGCGGTGTCCGGCGCCATGGCCGCGCTCGCCGGCTGCACCTGCATGAAGTACGGGAGGCGGTCGACGAAGAGCCCCAGGAGCTCATGTGGGAGCTCGGACGAAGGCAAAGCCTTCTCCAGCTCCTCGACGAGGCGCACGTGTTCGGCACCGTGGCCGTGCGGGCCGACTGCACCTACATGGAAGAGGGGGGGGGGGGCAGGCGACAAAGTGCCCCATGAGCTCATGTGGGAGATCGAACCAAGGCGAGTACTAGCTAGGTTGGTTCGTGCGTGTCGGTGGTGGTTGTCGCCGGCAGAGGTGACATCGCCGGAGTGGTTGGGCAGCTCGGGCTCCCCCGATCCAGACATGATCGATGCCAAGGATTTGGAACCGTCTTGCTCTCATGCATGTGGGCACAACAAGTGTCAAAAATCAAAGTATGAAATGGTCGGGAATGAGACAGGCTTATTTGTGATGAATGGCAACCAGACACCCCAAGCCATCTATTAAAGATTTACCACCCTTGTGGTCAAATTGCAAAGCTTTGGGTGTGAGAATAACAATGAATGATTCATTGCCATCAAGTTTCTTGGAGCACCAGTTCCACACTTCCCATCCATGGTGTTCCACACTCAACAAATGGAAGACTATGTCACTTCGGTCACAGAAAATGTTGCCAAAGTTCTTATTCAAAGCACATACAAATATATGGAATACATACCTACATAAATTGAAGAATATGAGCTAGCTAAGTTATGCCCCATAGGTTATGCCATTATATGATTGATCCTCTCCACGCAATGCCCATTTATCCATCCTCATGCCTATGTTTGCATAATCGATCGTTGATTTTTTGATATTTTGTACTTGGGATCTGCTGGGTATTACTGCTTTTGTTCTTTGGTTGTAATCACTTCACGACATGTCACTACTAATAAACTATCTAGAGCAAGTAATTTTTTCGCATGTAGTTTAACTGGCAACTCAACTTCTAAATTTTATAAATAATATTTGGCTCCCCTTGTATTGAATATAAATTTGGGTTGTGATACTTTGCGATCACATATACTTGTGGGTCATCAAGCCCCAAACAAACTCATCGTCCTCTTGTATTCAATTTACCCCGTCGTGGTACGGGCATAACGGCTCTAACTGCAAAAACTGATACACGTGCCGCCACAAATGCAGCTACTCAGATGCGTGCAACACACGGTTTTAGTATAAGTCGGAGTCAAAGCAGATGAAGAAATGGAAGGGTGGGCAAGCCACCTCCACCTTCGCCACCCTCTGTCGAGTACTCCAGTGGATTACCATCGCCGCTAGCAGTGTCTGCAACGTCACCGAGAGGTATTCACCTATGATGGTAGTGAACAACACACACTGAGGAACTGCTCCTCAAACACAACCACCCCTCCGTGTGTGCGATGACGGTGCAACCGCCCTTCGGCCATAGACCGGGCTCACCGCGCCGTCACACCTTCTGGGAAAAGCTCGTCATTCGCAGACGCTGGACCAAGACGTCAAAACCACCGTCGACCTACCTCTTGTGGCTTCGATGCCACTCGAGCCTGAATCAACACCGTCACCACCACCGCGGATTGACGACTCGCTACCATGTACGCCGCCGCTCTTGGTCGCTGATTTGGGAATGAGAGAAATAGGGTTAGGGTTTTTGAAATGAGATAATGATGGATTTTATTTAACGTTATGTGAATATAATGATCAAGGCTCGATGGCACTTTTTACAATACGGCACCCGAAAGGTAACAAACGGGGTTTTCTAGAGAAAAACATCAGTCCTCACTGACATTGCATGACACTTCATAGCGAAAAGCTAGTCGGCTTGCCAGACCACAGGCTGACTTGGCCTGAGTATGACTAATTTGCATCCCGCTTCGCAAGTTGGGTGATGGGTTATTCTGTTTTCAAAGTTGATTGACTTAAATACACCCAACGAACAAGTCATATAACCGGTACTCTAACGTTGGGCGTCGGTTCCCAAAGTCGGAAAAACGGTTTGGCACTGCAGTATGGCATTTGTTGTGGCTGCCCTGTCACATAGTACTAGCTTTCATAAATGTTAACTGGCGTACCGCCCACGTCAGCTAGGAGCCATGTTCCAGTGAACCCTCTTTCTGCCATCGGATTTCGTTGCATGAATCTTGGCACAAAAGCGAAGACACGTCAGACTTTCTAAACCGTTCGATGTGGCAGAGAAGCTAGCGAACCATGGCCTTTTCCAAACCCCACCAAACCAACTTGTTATGTTCCTGAGCCTACATCGGGGGGACCGGGGATCGAATCCCAGTCGCTCCCTTTTTCAATCTAACATGCCAGTTTTTATTTTGTTAAGAGGATGTTTTTTCAGTTAGGTACATGGCAATTTTACTAAAAGAATTAACATTGTAGTTTTTATAATATTTTGTACATGGCAGTTTTTATTGTTAAGAGGATGCTTTTTCACTTAGATACATGGCAATTTTACTAAAAAATTAACATGGCAGCTTTTATAATTTTGTCTACATGGCAGTTTTTATTGTAAGAGATGGCATTTTTATTATTAATAACACGAAATTTTTATTACAAGAGTATAGCATTTTTATACTGGATTATGGCAGTTTTATTTATAAGAAGATGACATTTTTATTATTAGAGGATGCAAGTTTTATTTATAAGAGCTTGGCATTTTTCATTTTTACAATAGAATGACAGATTTATTATAGTGATGATTGCATTTGTTTTAAAGAGGATGTCATTTTTTATTTTGAGAGGTGGCATTTTTAATTTGAGAGGATGGCATTTTTTATTACTACCACTTTTTCGGATTCTTTTTGTTTATGACATTTTCTTATAAAATAAACAATTTTAATGGGCTTTGGGCCAATTGGGAAACGGGAGAGGTTCCCTCTCAGTTGACGTCCCTCAGATATTGGGGTTCCTAACTTTTTTCGCATACCTTTTCCCTGCATTTCTTTTTGACAAACCTGGTTAGCCTTTCAAAACTATAGCACACAGGACATTGATACTCCCAAAATCCAGGCCGAACAAGGAATAGGTGTTGGACGATGGATAGATTGCAAAGAAGGCTGCTTCCTCACCCCTCGGCATGCCCCTTCTGCGATCAAGCTCAGGAAATAATAGACCACTTGCTGCTTGGCTGTGTGCTAGCTCGGCAAGTGTGGACCAGCATCACCAACGCTTGGGGCAGGCCTTCCTGAATGCCAGCGGTGGATGCGACCTTGGTGGTATGGTGGACTTCCCTCAGCCCGCAGAAACAATTAAGGAAGGAGACCTGGACGGTGGTGACACTCGTGGCTTGGACGGTATGGAAGCACAGGAACGACATCGTGTTCAATGGTGCCTCGCGCATTGGTGGACACCGTGCTTAGGAAGATTGAGCTTGAAGGCCAGGATTGGAGGGCTGCCGGCTTGCTTCGGGAGTTGGCTTCTCTCCCATGTTCGGTAGATAGGGTAGATAGTGGTGAGTGATCCGCATGTGGACAATTTTGGCTGTGTAAGCCGTGGCTTGTAGCGAACTTCGCCCATCTTGAGCCCTTCTATCTATGCTTCTGATGCGTCAACCCCTTGACGTATCCTTGAAAAAAAAATTCCAGGCCGACAGGTTGTCAGTACAATCCATGTTGTCAGGTTCTGGTAACCTAATGAGATCTCTAGCCATCGCAAGTAGCCAAGTGCGGCGAGGCTGTCCAAGCTGTAACTTGTGCCCTCTTTGCAAGCAAGTGCACGAATCTGCTGCTCACCTCCTATTTCAATGTAGGTTCACTATCCGGATTTGGACCGAAATTTGCACTTGGCTTGGCATCCTTGACTCCTCGCCAATGAATTGGCGTCATGAAGACTCAGTTAGAGATTGGTGGCTCAAGGCGGTTAATGGTGGAGGTGGCTGCAGGAAGGCCATCCCCTCCTTGATGATGCTTGTCTCGTGAGAAATTTGGAAGGAGCGCAACGCAAGAATTTTTCAAAATGTCTGTGCCCCGATCTCCATTGTTATCGCAAAAATCAAAGAGCCATCTCTGGTCTTTGACGGGAGCCAAACAGCTTAGTACTGTTATGTCGCGAGGGTAGACCTTTTTCCTTTTGCCGCCTCGCGGTTTATGTCTAAACCTTCTTCTTAATCAATGAAAATGACAAGTCTTTTACCTTGTTTCAGAAAAAAAAAGTAGCCAAGTCACTATCTGGCAACTTGTTCCTCGCAAAAACAATGTCGTAACTTGTAATTGAGCACGTACGTACATCATAAGCTTGCGAGATGGGCATGGCTCGCCAGCGATTAGCATACGTCTGATGCTTTACACTTTGGATAATACTTCAAGCTGCAATTACCTTTATCTGGCTGGTGCTAGACAATTTAGTGACCATGATGGCCGTGGAAGCTATCTATCTATCTCTACTGTTCCCAGGGAAGAACCTGTATACATCTATTGCGCAAAAAAGCTATTCTATCTGGTAAAAAATAAGTGACGTGACTTTAGTTCAACGTATCTAGTTATCTGCATAAACAGAAGTAGATCATGCAATCACCCACTACCGAATAGTGTACCGTGTGTCAAAAGCACATGGGAAATGTATTGCCCGTGTGCCGCACACATAAAAAGGCATGTGGCAATAATAAGTCTGCTCAGGAAATATCACCTTTTCTGTGTGTTTGATGTACTCTTTGTGATCTCCTCGCCCCTTGGCCCGGCCGCTCCTGCGAGCGGCAACACAAAACCCTAGCCGCGCCACCAGCAGTCCACCCCCCTCCCTTCTCCCTTGCTGCCTCCGGAGGGTGCGGCCGGGCAAAGCCTGGCTCGCATCGGGTGGCGGCGGGGCCCTCTTCCTCTTCGGTTGGTGCTACGTGGCGCGAGACGCGGAGGCTTGTGGGTATGCGGCGGTTGATGCGGGACGTGGCAGCGGCGGGGCGCACAAACTTGCGACGGCGGCTACGCGGGAGCTCGTGCACTCACCCAAGCCTGGGTGTTGCGGCGCATGGAACGTTGGATCTGGCTGGGCGCCCATCGATTAGCGGCCGGGCGCAGGGTGGCAGGTGTGGTCGTGGCCCAGGTGTTGTTGTTGTTGTGGTGGTCGTGCCCCGGGTATGCGAGAAGGGCTCGGGCAGCGGGGGGCTCCATTTCGTGTCTTCCCTGGGTGCTCTCTTTCGCTGGCGAGGTGCTGTGGTTCCGGCGACCGGGTGACCTGGGCGACGTGCTACTGACGGTGCGGCACGGATGTCAGTCATGTGTGTCTCGGTGGCAGGAAATCAGTGAGGGCTAGGCTTGCTGGCGTGGGTTTGGTTGTCGGGCTAACGCAGGCGGCACGAGAAGGTGGTGGCAATCCTTCCTCTTCAGGGTCCAGGCATCGGCTGCTGGTGTCTTGGACCTTAAACCCATGCTTGGGCGAACCAGATCCGGGCCCGAAGCGGGTCAGGGTTGTCGCTCCGGGTAGAAGTGATTGGGCGTGGTTTGGGTGGTGTCCGCGGGTGATGGCCGTATGAGCGTTGCGTCGGTGTGAGGATCGACGCAGGTGGCCATGCACATGGCGTCGTGTGAGCTTGCCTAGCCAAGTGCTCGGGGCTGGCTCGCCGGCGGCCGGTGGCAGTTTTGGAGTCGTGCCCCCCTCCCAGTCCACCGGGTATTGGCTGGGAATGAGGCGTGGGTGCCTCCTACGGTGGAGGTGCCTACCCAGATGATACGTCCATTTTGCATCATGTTTACCTATTGTTATTTATAATGTTTTTATGTATAATAATGCTTTTGAGAGTAATTCTAATGCCTTTTCTCTCATAATTTGTAAGGTTTACATAAAGAGGGAGAATACCAGTAGCTGAAAAATTCTGGACCCGAAAAAGCGCGCCAGAGCTACCTATTCTGCACAACTTCAAATAAGCTGAAACTTCACAAAGATTTTTTATGCATTATTTAAGAATTATTAGAGCACATAAGTACCAAAGGGGGCCCACCAGGTGGGCACAACCCACCTGGGCGCTCCAGGCCCCCCAGGCGCGCCCTAGTGGGTTGTGCCCTCTTCGGCCCACTCCGGTGCCCCTCTTCTGGTATATAAGTCATTTTGACCTAGAAAATAAATAAGAGGAGGACTTTCGGGATGAAGCAACACCGTCTCGAGGCGGAACTTGGGCAGGAACACTTTTACCTTCCGGTGGAGCGATTCCACCAGGGGAACTTCCCTCCCGGAGGGGGAAATCATCGTCATCGTCATCACCAACAACTCTCCCATCTTTGGGAGGGCCATCTCCATCAACATCTTCAACATCACCATCTTCTCTCAAACCCTAGTTCATCTCTTGTGTTCAATCTTTGTACCGGAACCTTAGATTGGTGCTTGTGGGTGACTAGTAGTGTTGATTACATCTTGTAGTTGATTACTACATGGTTTATTTGGTGGAAGATTATATGTTCAGATCCATTATGCTATTTAATACCCCTCTGATCTTGAGCATGATTATTATTTATGAGTAGTTACTTTTGTTCTTGAGGTCACGAGAGAAGTCATGTTGCAAGTAATCATGTGAACTTGATATGTTGTTGGGGATATAACTATTTGTATAAGCCGCCCAGGAGGGGACGGGTTATTAAAAGAGGATTCCCCAGAGAGAAGTCCAAGACCAAGGCATGAAGATGGCGGTTCATAGATAGCTTAAGGCCCACGGGCGACTTAGGGCCCGTTGTCGTAAACCGCTGTAATAATATTACTTGTATCATAAGGTAGACTTAACTAGTCACCGAGCCGGACATTGTTTATAAGCCGGCCGGGACTCTGTAAGCCGCAGGGCGTCGACCCGTGTATATAAGGGGCCGACCCGCTGGCGACTTAGGGCAAGAAACAACTCATCGAGAGCCAGGCATAGCGTATCTCGCTCCCTGGTCATTGAAACATCAATACCAACCCAACTAGACGTAGGCCTTACCTTCACCGTAAGGGGCCGAACTAGTATAAAACCTCTCGTGTCCTTTGTTCCGATTAACCCCTTCAAGCTTCCTAGTTGCGATGGCTCCACAACTAAGTCCTTTCACGAGGACATCTGACGTGACAATTCCACGACAGTTGGCGCCCATCATGGGGCCAGCGCATGGTGGATTTGAGTTCTTGAAGGCAAACTTCGAAGGGCTCAAGGGATACGTAGTGGGCCAGATGACCAAGAATCGTCGCGGCAAGATCTACATCGACGATGAAGGCTGGGGCCCCGACGCCGGCTCAATTGAGTACGGGTACCAGGTCCCCTTTGGAGGGATCCACGTCTTCATCGGCGGATTGGTGAGCCGGTGCCTGAGCCGGACAACTACACCGACCTTGTCGAGACGGCTCAGTGTGCGAAACCCGCCCGAGTTCAAACCGGCATGAAGCGTGTCTTTGTGGGCTGCGTCTACAGAGAAGAACTTTTTGAAGGTCCTGAAGATGGTGGTGAGACGGTCGTCCACTCTGACGGTGATTCGTCCGCCGGTTCAACAGATTCTTTGTATCAAGTTCAAGACGGTGCGCTCGGGGGCTGTTCCGATGGCCTTAGTATTCCGGACCTCTGTGAGTCACCAAATTGGGCAGGAGTCTTTATGGCTGGGACTCAACCCGGACAAAACTCTACAGCCGCGGCTGCAATTATTTCCGGGTTAGGAGCAGCCGGGGCAGGAGGCCCTGTGCGCCCGCCGGCTCAAGTACTGATAGACCTCATGGACAAGCTTACGACCCTGTTAACCGCCACGGTTATTGCTGCAAACAAAGATGAGCATGACGCGGAGGTAGCATGGGTACGTGAGGAGATAGCTCAGGCCAAGGAGGCCTTAGCGGCTGAGGATACTAGGCTAGCTACGGAGCGGGCGACTCTTGACGCCCGAGCACAGCGGTTGCAGTCAGAGGCTTACCAGCTCACGATGAGTTTAAACGCGTCCAATGAGGTAATGAGGAGGAGACACCAGAAGACCCAATCCCAGTTGCCTCCAAATTACGACCCTGGGGTTCTTTTTGCCACACCCGGAGCCAGCCCAAGTAACCCGCCAGAGGGCAATCGGCTTAAGACATCCGGAGCAAGAGGACCGGTTCAACGTCGGGAGATGCCACCTCCTCATATGAGCACGGAACCGTCACGTTATGTGCCGATACCGCCGGGTCACTTTTCCAACCCCATGGAGAACTTAATCGCAGCATCAGCGCGTCTGGCGGCTCTTCCAGTGGATGGCGATGACCCAACAGCGGTGGAGACCCGGAGGATCAGGGAACTTGTTCAGACAACCCTGGCTCAGCAAGAGATCTATTCTTATAATCGGGATAGATTTCATTCAGCTCCTCCGCCTTGGATGGTACCACCTCATCAGAACCGGAGTCAGAGTTACAGCAGGCACATAGGATCTGAAGTTTTGTCACGCAACGTCCAACACCGTGACCAACATGGAGGTTATAACCTGGTGCAAGATCGAGTACGTCGGGAGAAAGAGCGAGCGCTTCAGCTGGCGGCTCGACAGACGACACGTCAGGATATGCCAGAATATCCAACGACTTCTACTGAGATGGGAATAGCCACCAGAGCCGATGTTTTTTCTTGTTTGGTACCGGCTTTGCGCAATGTGCGCCTGCCCAAAGATTTCAAGGGACCTCGAAAGGTGCCGAATTACACGGTCGACTTACAGCCTGAAGCATGGATCGAGAGTTATGAGATAGCCATGGAACTGTTGGAGGTCAGTAACGCGGTAATGGCTAAATATTTTACCATGATGTTAGATGGAACGGCCCGGTCTTGGTTTAAAGGTTTACCACCCGATTCCATTGGTTCGTGGGAAGAGCTAAAGGCTCGTTTCATCTGGAACTTCAAAGACACTTGTAAGCGATCTACGACGGTCGTGGACTTGACGAATTGTAAGCAGGGGGAAAGTGAATCTACCGCCCATTGGGTACGCCGGGTCAAGGAGATAATTCATTCATCTAATAAGATGGATGTGGGTTCTGCAGTACTTATATTAGAAAAGAATTGCAGCTTCAAGCCGCTAAAGGCAGAAATTGGGGCGCCTTAAACGTGACTGCAAGGATATGGGTACGCTAATGGCGGCTCTGGTCAAATATGCCGATTCTGATAGTACCAAGGATCCCGAGTCTGACGGTGAAAATACAAGGAAGGGAAAACGGAATGACAGTAGAAAGGGCCAACAGCATAACCCGAAGAATCAAAATGGCAATAAGCGTAAAGCGGATGACAACCCGGAACTTGTGGCCAATGTGACACAAGGTAACAATCAGAGACATAAGGGTAAGTGGCCTCGATTCGGCGGGTTATACACCTTTCTTCATAGTTTATGGAGTCTAGGCGGCTTTGCTAAGTGACGTCCGGCCATGGGATATAACCCATCTTCGGCTTTACTATACTTGAGCCACCGGCTCTTATGATATATATGTTTTTTGACAATGTACATATTATATAAAGTAATAAAGCAGGACCTTTGTCCTTTTTTTACCCTTAAAAAAGTGTATATGTATTTTTTAACAGGTGGTGGAAACAACCAATAGGGACTGGATCATATCTGAATCCGGCTTCCCTTTTGGTCCGGCTTATGATCATATCTGAATCTAGCCATGATCACTTGGGGGCTTCCTGTTCAAACATGGGTCGTATCCAAACCAAAGAGAACATAGCTGTCGATACCCACTTGATCGGCATACTTGCCAAACCTACTTGGGGGCTTCTTGATCATATTTGAATCATAGCTTAACCCCTTTAGGTCTGACGTGGATCATATACGAATCAACGTCATTAAACAAATCTTATGGTCACTTGGGGGCTTCCTGTTCAAACCTGGGTCGTATCCGAACCAAAGAGAACATAGCTGTCGATACCCACTTGATCGGCATACTTGCCAAACCTACTTGGGGGCTTCTTGATCATATTTGAATCATAGCTTAACCCCTTTAGGTCTGACGTGGATCGTATATGAATCAGCGTCATTAAACAAATCTTATGGTCACTTGGGGGCTTCCTGTTCAAACATGGGTCGTATCCGAACCAAAGAGAACATAGCTGTCGATACCCACTTGATCGGCATACTTTCCAAACCTACTTGGGGGCTTCTTGATCATATTTGAATCATAGCTTAACCCCTTTAGGTCTGACATGGATCGTATATGAATTAGCGTCATTAAACAAATCTTATGGTCACTTGGGGGCTTCCTGTTCAAACATAGGTCGTATTCGAACCAAAGAGGACATAGCTATCGATACCCACTTGATCGGCATCGCCAAGCCACTGGGGGCTATATGATTGTATCCGAATCTTAGCTTAACCCCTTTGAAACGGTTTACTGATCGTATCTGAATCAGAAGCCTGTAAAGTATTTTGATTATCCTGAAACCTTGTGGAAAGCATTATGAGATGTTTTTTGCTTTTCCGGTTTAATATTGGTCACATCTGGTTATTAAGTACCAGGTGAGCATCACATAAATAGGAAAGGTTATCAAGGAATTACAGGCATGCTATTATGTTTATGTTTAGCAACAATATAGTTGTAAACTAGCCTGTGTAGGGTGCCTTTGGTTCGTTTCCGGGTTACAAATACCTTATGTGACACCCGGTGTGATAAACCGCCAAGGGAGTTTGTTTTATGTGCAGGATAAGACAAGTAAATTTAACATCAGGGAGGCAAATGGTCAACATAAGCTAAGCAATGGCGGCTTATGAAAGTATTAAGCGCCATAAACATGCGCGAAGGCATGACAAAATTGAGAAGTTTTTTCTATCCTATTACAAGGCTCCCCGAGCCTGAATAAAGTGAAGCATTGTTTTGACAAAGGTTAAGACGCCCGACAGTTTATCCCTGTGGCGGGCTTGATGGCTCCGGGTTATCCTTCTCCGCCTCTCCGTCGGTTGCTTTGTCCTGGAAGGTGGACGAGGTCCAGTCAATGCCGCTCAAGGCTTCAAATTCAGCCTCATCATCTATTAAACCAGTTGGGTCCACTCCAGGGGCAAAGGTATGCTTACGCCTTGGAGGGATCAGGTTGACTTGGTCATACGGAACGTTTGGATTTCTTCGGTTCTCGCTATCATAGCCCGGCGGATACTTAGTAAGATCAGTATCATTGCCAATGAGAGTCGCCAAGGGACGAACGCCTTTGACACATGCGGTAAAGTCTTGATCATCAAATACAGATCCATCCTCCTTCAAGCTTGGATATCCAAGAGTAAGATCAGCCAAGTCAAGTTCTGGCACCCATGCTTTTGCCCGGCTTAATGCGGCCACGGCTCCGGCTCTTGCAGATGCCTGCCTTAAGTCCTTAATCCATTGAGGTAGCACTGCGAGATGCTTCAACACATCTTGTAGGAGGCAAGGAGGGGTATTTGATAAGGCTACAACGCCCAAAGCACGTTGTGACCCGGAGTACAGCTGCTCCACAAGGGTATAAACCGCCTTGAGCTTGATCTGCATGTTCTGCTTGAGGTTGGTACTCCTGGGGCCTGTATGGTCACAAGCATAAACAATAAGCCAGAGATAATTATCACAATAATCCTTGGAAGATTGCAATGTTTTAAGTTTTTCAGAGCGGCTTACCGAAGATGGCTGAGACCATTTGGGATATCTGCCGCTTTAAGTCGGACAGTTCGGTTGTTGCCTCTGCAAGAGATGCTTCTGCCGTCTCGGACCGAGTCACTAGTGAAGCCCTCTCATCAAACCAAGCTTTTTTCTCCGACAAATTTTTTTTCTTCAATTTCTCTTGTTCAGAGATGCTGAATTCAAACTTGGAGTTTGCTTTCTGAGTTTCAAGCTCTTGAAGCTTCAGCTGGTTCTTCAGGTCAGCAATCTCCGATTCAAATTGACTTGTGATGGCCTATATTGACATGAGGTTATGATAAGGATCATGATGAGGTAACATTCAAGTCCCAAACACTTTACAAGTAAAGATATTTGGCACTTGGGGGCTAATGTATGCTGAAGAATTGTAAACTTTATCTTGCCGGGTCATATATATTAAAGTCTCAAGCACCTTACAAGTAAAGACACTTGACACTTGGGGGCTAATGTGTATTGCAAATTTAAAAGCCTTATGTTATAACCGGGTTAAGTTAATTCTTTTTGAGCCGGATAAGTTAATAGGTAAAGCAGATTTCTAAAGTCTACAACATATTTGTTCAATAAGCAATAGACTTGGGGGCTGGTACAGTATGTAAGACTCAGGTAAACAGTATAAGTAATACCTCAGATTTGTGCTATATTTGTTTCACCATGTCAATTTCCAGGTCACGGCTATTATGCACTTGATTCAGATAGCCCGAGACTATATCACAAATGCTTAAATGAGTATAATCAGTAATGTCCTGCTTGGCCTTTCGGCGTTGGGCAAATTCTTCCTTGGCGGTACATTTGGCAAGGACGGTAGGCCGTCCTGGTTCAACAAACTGAGACTTCACAATCTCAACTTCCGGTTCATTCGTCTTGACCGGGCTAGGAATTTCCAGGTTATCAGAATCGTGGACAACGTCTTCTGCAGGCGGGTCAAAGGTTGACACCAGAATATCGAAAGCCGGTTCAGGCGGTGGCTGATGAGTGCAGCTGTCAAGAACGGATAAGTCAATCGCCGGTTCAGTGACCACCGGGTCTCGGGACGGTTTGTTCTTCTTTGCCCTCTTGCTGGGCTTCACCTGCAGGCTGTCAATCAAAGTGGAAGGATGAGTATCAACGAATAAGTATGGAAAAGCTTTAAGTAAGAAAAGTTGCATTACCTGGGAGCTGTTTTAAAAGCTGACATGTTTGATTGCATTGACTCGTCGGAAGACGGAGAGGTATCCTGATATTTGGAGTCAGATGAATTGAGAGGTTGGTGAATTAGACCCGCCAAAGGAATAGCAGAATGTAAATCGGAAATAACCTCGGTCTGACGCTTCCTGGTTACATCGGGTAAGCCGGAGGAGAGTTCTTCGTCTTGAGTAGCCCGAGTTTGCCTCCGGTTCTCATGCTGTTGTCGCTTCAAAAGAAATTGAGGATCTTGGTAAGCTAGAGGATGTGAAAATCTTACTTTCCGGGTCACCCTTCGGATTTTTTGTGTTGGCAAAGGCTCTGAGTTGGAGGAGATTATAGTTACCTCTTCGACAATTGCTTGACTGTTCCCTGTATCCTCCTGAAAGGGTAAAATGTCAGTAGAGAAACGCCAAAGGAGTTAAGGAAATTAAAAGATTACCTCTTCCTCATCCGAAGACGAGTCATCTAATTTAAACAGATCAGAGGCGCTGGACTTTTTCTTCTTAGAGGTGCCCGTGTTGGAGGCCTTCCTTTCATTTTTCTTGGCTGTCCTGGCTTGTTTGGCAGCCTCATGGTCATACTTGACCTTCCAGAAATTGTCATCGACCTGTGGAAAAAGATAAGGAATCATAAGTACAAGAAGGTATAACATGTTAAAGAGTATTTTTGAAGATTGATAACTTACTGCAGGGGCCGGGTTCTTCTTGTAGAAGGGAAGTAAGCCGAAGGCATTACTGGTTACAGTGCCCTCCTTCAACAGCGATTGGACTGCAGTGTCTACCACATCGTGTGGTAAATCATCAGGGCTATGACGCATTGGGTCATCCTTTTCTCCTGTGTAAGTACACATCAAGCCGGAGCGGCGGCTTAACGGTAGTATCCGCCAGGTGACCCAGGCTCGGACCAGATCAATGCCGTTTAGCCCGTTCCCTAGAAGAGCTTTGATCTTCCTGATGGTTGGGTTGAGAGGCAGGCGCTCAACAGCGGATAACTTATCTGCCAGCGGATGATTGGATTGGAGACGCAGGGCGTGAAAGCCGGGCAGAGGCCTCTCATCAGCCGGTGATGTATCTTGACAGTAGAACCACGTCTGGTTCCAGTCTTTCGGGTGACTCGGCAGCTCAGCATAAGGGAAAAGACAATCTCTCCGCCGCTGGATTGAGATGCCGCCGAGCTCAAGACTAGGCCCGTTTGCACGTTCATTTTGCCGGTTCAAATAAAGAAGTTCTCTGAACAAAAGCAGACTTGGCTCTTCTCCCAGGTACACCTCACAGAAGACTTAAAAATTGCAAAGATTTGACACGGAATTGGGTCCAATGTCTTGAGGTCTAAGGTCAAAGAAATTCAGAACTTCCCTGAAGAATTTTGAGCCAGGAGGGGAAAATCCCCGGTTCATGTGATCCGTGAAAACTACTACCTCCCCATCTTTGGGTTGAGGTATTTCCTCAGACGGATTAGGGGCACGATAAGACATGACCTCCCTCTTCGGCAGATGGCCGGACTTCACGAACTCGGCAAGTTTGCTTTTGGTCACTGTGGATGGAACCCAATTGCAAGTCACAGGGGCTTTGGCCGCTTTAGGAGCCATGACAGTAGTGGCCTATGATAAAATAAGAAAGCTCCGGTTCAACTTTAACCTGGGAGAAATATTTAAAATTATTTAAGGTAGCGGCTTAAAGAAAGGGGCCTAATGATATAAGGGTGATTGTGCAATAATATTTAAGCCGCTAGCAGTGTCAAGAGCAATTCAAGAATTCTTAAGATCATGAGAAGAGGGCAAGGCTTGCAGTTCAATATTGCTTATTTAAACTGTACACCTGGATAGTGGTGTTTAAAGGGAATTTTCCAGAAGAAGTTTTCCGGGTGATAGAAACAAGTTTCACAGACGACAGCTATTATTCTAGATCAAATTATTGCTCTGAAAGATGAATTTTCTAGACCTAAAAACAGGGCAGAGAAGTTCATACACTTGAAGAGGGTTTCTAAAAGAGGGAAATGAGATTTATTTGTATGCAAGATCAACACAAACAACCACCGCAGCAGTTCTGCACAGTTTTTACGATCTAAACAAGGCATTGGAGATGAAAGCTAACGAGGGTTTGCGTCGGGCAGTGATGAATGCTGACGAACTCAGCGGAGCTTCATTGTAGATCTAAGAAAAGGGGAGGAGAGGAACTCACGGATAAGGACGAGCTGCGGAGGTTCGCCGTTGATCTCTGGTTAAAGTCAAGTCGATGCAGCGGCCTGAGTCGAGGAAGACGAGCGGGTCGATGGCGACGACGGCAAAGCTCGAATGGCAGAGAGGAGAGGAAGAAGACGACTGAAAGGATAAAAAGGAAAAGACCTAAGTCACGGCTATTTATAGGGAGAGGATAACTGAGACGGCGCGGGAAACGAGGAGATAAGAATTACTATCCAGCGGCCCCGACGCCTCGATTCACGGGATGGTCAGTAAAGACAAAGATCCGTTCAAGATATGACAAAGTAAAAAATAATTTTTTATTGAAGATGACATCATGATGATTTAGCCCGGATCCAGATGATGACGTCACGGCGGGTTAAAATTCTTCGTGCAAGACAAAAGACTGTAGGACAGTTCATAAGGTATTTTAAGATTGACATGAACAGGTTCAAATCAATCTGGGGCCTAATGTTGGGGATATAACTATTTGTATAAGCTTCCCAGGAGGGGCCGGGTTATTAAAAGAGGATTCCCTAGAGAGAAGCCCAAGACCAAGGCATGAAGATGGCGGTTCATAGATAGCTTAAGGCCCACGGGTGACTTAAGGCCCGTTGTCGTAAACCGCTGTAATAATATTACTTGTATCATAAGGTAGACTTAACTAGTCACCGAGCCGGACATTGTTTATAAGCCGGCCGGGACTCTGTAAGCCGCAGGGCGTCGACCCGTATATATAAGGGGACGACCCGCTGGCGACTTAGGGCAAGAAACAACTCATCGAGAGCCAGGCATAGCGTATCTCGCTCCCTGGTCATCGAAACATCAATACCAACCCAACTAGACGCAGGCCTTACCTTCACCGTAAGGGGCCGAACTAGTATAAAACCTCTCGTGTCCTTTGTCCCGATTAACCCCTTCTAGCTTCCTAGTTGCGATGGCTCCACAACTAAGTCCTTTCACGAGGACATCTGACGTGACAATTCCACGACATATGTGTTCGATATTTTGATGATATGTATGTTGTGATTCCCTTAGTGGTGTCATGTGAACGTTGACTACATGGCACTTCACCATATTTGGGCCTAAGGGAATGCATTGTGGAGTAATAATTAAATGATGGGTTGCGAGAGTGACAGAAGCTTAAACCCTAGTTTATGCGCTATTCCGTAAGTGACCGATTTGGATCCAAAAGTTCAATGCTATGGTTAGATTTTATCTTAGTACTTTTCTCGTAGTTGTGGATACTTGAGAGGGGGTTAATCATAAGTAGTAGGTTTGTTCAAGTAAGAACAACACCTACGCACCGGTCCACCCACATATCAAATTATCAAAGTAGCGAATACAAATCAAACCAACATGATGAAAGTGATATGATGAAATTCCCGTGTACCCTCAAGAACGCTTTTCTTCTCATAAGAGACCGTTTTGGCCTGTCCTTTGCTACAAAAGGATTGGGCTACCTTGCTGCATATTATTTACCGTTACCGTTACTTGCTTGTTACAAATTATCTTGATACCAAACTACTTGTTACCGACTATTTCAGTGCTTGCAGAGAATACCTTTCTCAAAACCACTTGTCATTTCCTTCTGCTCCTCGTTGGGTTCGACACTCTTACTTATCGAAAGGACTACGATTGATCCCCTATACTTGTGGGTCATCAAGGATATTTTTTGGCACCGATGCCAGGGAGTGAAGCACTCTTGGTAAGTGAAAATTGGTAAGGAAAAATTATTACTACGTGCTGAAATTTATTGTCACTTGCTACTATGGAAAACAATCCTTTGAGGGGTTGTTCGGGGTATCTTCACCTCGACCGGAACCACAATTAGTTGCCCCTCAACCTACTGCACCTACTAAAAATATTGGTTATGAAATTCCTTCGGGTATGATAGAGAAACTGCTAGCAAATCCCTATGCAGGAGATGGAACTGAACATCCTGATATGTAGATGAAATTTGTGGATTATTTAAGCTTGCAGGTTTACCTGGAGATGAAGCTAAGAAGAATTTTTTCCCTCAATCTTTGAAGGGAAAAAGCATTGACATGGTATAGGCTATGCGATGATATTGGATCTTGGAATTGAAATCGATTAAAATTAGAATTTACCAAATTTTTTATCCTATGCATCTAGTTCATCATGATCAGAATTATATATATAATTTTTGGCCTTGTGAAGGAGAAAATATCACTCTAGCTTGGGGAAGTCTTAAGTCAATGTTATATTCATGCCCCAATCATGAGCTCTCATGAGAAATTATCATTCAGAATTTTTATGCTCGGCTTTCTCGTGATGATCAATCCATGCTCGATACGTCTTGTACTGGTTCTTTTATGAAGAAGACTATTGAATTCAGGTGGGATCTATTAGAAAGAATTAAACGCAACTCTGAAGATTGGAAACTCGACGAAGGTAAAGAGTCAGGTAATAATCTCGAATTTGATTGTGTTAAATCTTTTATGAATACTGATGCTTTTCACAAGTTTAGCACTAAGTATGGACTTGACTCTGAGATAGTAGCCTCTTTCTGTGAATCATTTGCTACTCATGTTGATCTCTCTAAGGAGAAGTGCTTCAAATATCACCCAGCCATCAAAGAAGAACTTAAAGAACCTGACATAGCTAAAGATGAAACCATCATTTACAATGTTGATCCAACTGTGCCTACTGCTTATTTTGAAAAAAACACCTTTCTCTGTTAGGATAAAGGAACATGCTAAGGCCTCAACCATGGTCAATAAAAGTAATATTAGAGCACCTAAACCTGCTGAACAAATCAAAGTAGAACCTAGTGTTGCAATGGCTAAAGATCTCTTGGTAGAAAATATTGATGGACATGTTATTTACTTCTGTGATGAAGCTGCTAGAATTGCCAAACCCGATGAAAAAGATAAACATAGACCTGTTGTTGGCATGCTTGATGTCTCAGTTAAAATAGGAGATCACTGTTATCATGGTATATGTGATTTAGGTGCTAGTGTGAGTGATATTCCTTTTACCTTATACCAAGAAATTATGAATAATATAGCACCCGCTGAAATAGAAGACATAGATGTCACTATTAAACTTGCTAATAGAGACACCATCACACCACTTGGGATTGTTAGAGATGTTGAAGTCTTGTGTGGGAAAATAAAATACCCTACTAATTTTCTAGTTCTTGGTTCCCCACAAGATGACTTATGTCCCATTATCTTTGGTAGACCTTTCTTGAACACTGTCAATGCTAAAATAGATTGTGAAAAACAAACTGTCAGTGTTAGTTTTGGTGATGGGTCTCATGAGTTTAATTTTTCCAAGTTTAATAGACAACTTCACAAGAAAGAATTACCTAGTAAGGATGAAATAATTGATCTTGCTTCTATTGCCGAGCCTCTCCTACTGATCCATTCGAACAATATTTGCTAGAACATGAAAATGATATGCATATGCATGAAAGAAATGAAATAGATAAAATTTTCTTTGAACAACGACCTCTGCTCAAACATAATTTGCCTATTGAAACTCTAGGAGGTCCTCCTCCACCTAAAGGTGATCATGTGTTTGAATTGAAACAATTGCGAGACACTTTGAAATATGCTTATCTTGATGAAAAGAAGATATATCTTGTTATTATTAGTGCTAACCTTTCAGAGCATGAAGAATAAAGATTATTGAAAATTTTGAAGAAGCACCAAGCTACTATTGGATATACTCTTGATGATCTTAAGGGCATTGGTCCCACTCTCTGTCAGCACAAAATTAATATGGAACCTAACGCTAAACCCGTTGTTGATCACCAACGACATTTGAATCCTAAAATGAAAGAAGTGGTAAGAACTGAAATATCAAAGCTTCTGGAAGCAGGTATAATCTATCCCATAGCTGATAGTAGATGGGTAAGCCCCGTTCATTGTGTCCCTAAGAAGGGAGGTATCATCGTTGTTCCTAATGATAAAAATGAATTCATTCCACAAAGAATTGTCACTAGCTATAGAATGGTTATTGATTTTAGAAAATTAAATAAAGCAACTAGAAAAGGTCATTACCCTTTGCCTTTTATTGATCAAATGCTAGAAAGATTATCAAAGCACACACACTTTTGTTTCCTTGATGGATATTCTGGTTTTTCTCAAATACTTGTTTCACAACCTGATCAAGAGAAAATACCTTTACTTGTCCTTTTGGAACCTATGCTTATAGACGTATGCCCTTTGGTTTATGCAATGCATCGGCTACCTTTCAAAGATGCATGACTACTATATTCTCTGATTTTTGTGAAAAGATTGTTGAGGTTTTCATGGATGACTTTTTCGTTTACGGAACTTATTTTGATGATTGCTTAAGCAACCTTGACCGAATTTTGCAGAGATGTGAGCGAACTAATCTTATATTGAATTGGGAGAAGTGCCACTTTATGGTCAACGAAGGTATTGTCTTGGGGCATAAAATTTCTAAACGAAGTATTGAGGTGGATAAAGCTAAAGTTGATGCAATTGAGAAAATGCCGTGTCCTACAGATATCAAAGGTGTTCGTAGTTGCCTTGGTCATGCTGGTTTCTATAGGAGGTTTATTAAAGACTTCTCTAAAATCTCTAGGCTTCTTACAACTCTTTTACAAAAGGATATTCTGTTTGTTTTTGATGATGATTGTGTAGAAACCTTTGAAACACTTAAGAAAGCCTTAACTTATGCACCTATTGTTCAACCACCTAATTGGAACTTGCCTTTTGAAATTACATGTGATGCTAGTGATTATGCTATCGGTACTGTTCTAGGACAAAGAGTTGATAAGAAGTTAAATGTTATTCATTATGCTAGCAAAACTCTAGACAGTGCCCGAAGAAATTATGCTACTATTGAGAAAGATTTTTTAGCAGTTGTGTTTGCTTGTGACAAATTCAGATCTTACATTGTTGATTCTAAAGTTACTGTTCACACTGATCATGCTGCTATAAAATGTCTTATGGAAAAGAAAGATGCTAAATCTAGACTCATTAGGTGGGTTCTCTTGCTACAAGAATTTGATTTACATATAACTGATAGAAATGGAGCTGAGAACCCCGTAGCTGATAACTTGTCTAGGTTAGAAAATACTCTTGATGACCCACAACCTATTAATGATAGCTTTCTTGATGAGCAACTAGCTACAATAAATGTTTCTCATAACAATCCTTGGTATGCTGACTTTGCTAATTACATTGTTGCAATATATATACCACCTAGTTTCACATACCAACAAAAGAAAAAATTCTACGATTTAAGACATTACTTTTGGGATGACCCACACCTTTACAAATAAGGATTAGATGGTATTATTAGATGTTGTGTACCTGAGCATGAACAGGAACAAATCCTACGGAAATGTCACCCCGAGGCTTATGGAGGGCATCATGCGGGAGATATAACTGCTCACAAGGTATTGCAATATGTTTTTTATTGGCCTACTCTCTTCAAGGATTCCCGTAAGTTTTTTTTATCTTGTGATGAATGTCAAATAATTGGTAATATTGGTAAGCGTCAAGAAATGCCTATGAATTATTCACTTGTTCTTGAACCATTTGATGTTTGGGGTTTTGGTCACATAGGACCCTTTCCTTCCTCTAATGGGTATACACATATTTTGATTGCTGTTGATTATGTTACTAAGTGGGTAGAAGCTATTCCAACTAGTAGTGCTGATCACAACACCTCTATTAAAATGCTTAAGGAAGTTATTTTCCCAAGGTTTGGAGTCCCTAGATACCTAATGACTGATGGTGGTTCACACTTTATTCATGGCGCTTCCCGTAAAATGCTTGCTAAGTATGATGTTAACCATATAATTGCATCACCCTATCATCCTAAGTCTAGTGGTCAAGTTGAACTTAGCAATAGAGAAATAAAATTAATTCTAAAAAAAAACTATCAATAGGTCCCAAAGAATTGGTATAAGAAATTAGATGATGCACTTTGGGCTTACATAACATCTTATAAAAATCCTATGGGTATGTCTCCTTATAAAATGGTAGATGGGAAAGAGTTAGAACATAAAGCATATTGGGCAATAAAAGAACTCAACTATGACTTCAAACTTGCCGGTGAAAAGAGGTTATTTGATATTAGCTCACTAGATGAATGGAGAACCCAAGCTTATGAAAATGCCAAGTTGTTTAAAGAAAAATTTAAAAGATGGCATGATAAAAGAATTCAAAAGCGTGAGTTAAAAGTGGGTGAATATGTCCTTTTGTAAAACTCTCGTTTCAGATTCTTTGCAGGAAAACTTCTCTCCAAATGGGAAGGACCTTTTGTTATTGAAGAAGTTTATCGTTCTGGAGCTATCAAAATAAATAATGCTGAAGGCACTAACCCGAAGGTTGTCAATGGTCAAAGAACTAAACACCATGTCTCAGGTACACCTATTAATGTCGAAAGCAATATTATTCAAAAGCACATAAAAGAAACCTTTCGGAACACCTAGAATCGTGAAAAAAGAGGAGGTACGTGATACGGCAAGTAAATGGATTCCGAAAAATCCGCAAAAATATTTTTTGTCAGTTTTGGAATATAAAAAAAATAGGAAAAATAAGAAACAACCAGGAAGGCAACCCTGGTGGGCACAAGACACTAGGGCGCGCCTGGCATGCTAGGCGCGCCGAGGTGGGTTGTGACCACCTAGGATACCTTCTGAACTCCGTTTTCTCTTGTTTGCTTGTTTCCCAAGATAAAAAAACCATTATATACCCCCCAAAGCTATTGACCACTGTATCACGGAGAAATCTCCTGTTTTCTTTTCCTTGTTGTTTTCTGCTAGATTTGTCAAGCTAGGCATCATGTCTTCTTCTCCCAACAATGAAGTAGAATAGGATGCTTGGTTGATGAAGATTGAATTGAAGAGAGAAGAACCCAATGAAGTATTCAAGGGGGACAAGAGCAAGGAAGTTACGGGAGATCAAGCCCCCGCTGTGGAGCAGACCTTTCCTTGGGAGGAAAAAGAAGAAAATATCCTTCAACCATACTATGAATATCTCACCCCTACTGAGATTGAAGCCTTTAGGATCATTGAAACGGTTCATGTTCAAAACAAATATCTCAGCCGTGAAAATATTTTATTGCAAGAACACATCACTGCCCTTCGGTACGTCATCCAAATACTGGAGTATCTTTTAAGCCTGAAGGATAAACCAACTACTACTTCATCACCACCTCCTTGTTCATCGCCAAAGGAGACTTGAGTATCGGGTATGGACACTCCCCTTGGCTTGTGCCAAGCTTGGGGGAGGTGTCCCGGTATCGTATCACCACCACTATCTTTGCCTTTATCTATTTTTAGTTTGATCTTTAGTTTAGTATGATTTAGTTGAATAAAAGTTTAGTTCGATCCTTTCTTTTCGAGTGTTTGCTTAGTGATCTATCTATCGATGTAATTGTTTGTGATATATATAATAAAGAGTAGTTTGAGTTTTGTTTCTTTACTTTTCGTTTCAATAAAAGAAAGGGAAATAAATGAAAAAGATCATATGCTAATCTTATGGTAAGTATTGACATCACATAAGGAAAAGTATAAGTGGTAAAATTTGTTGGAGATTGACAAACATAGCATTGGTCAATGATGCAACTCATGAAAGAATTAATAAGGGAAGAGAAGATTCACATTCAAATACATTATCTTGGACATATTTTATGATTGTGAGCCCGCATTAGATATTTTGTGTCAGAATAGTTGACGTTGGACAAGGAAGACAACGTAATGATTTATGTTTGTTCATATTCACATAGAAGTTATATTGTCATACATCCTTTAACATGTGATGCTTTCTCAATATCTTTTCTAGCCAACATTCCCGCACTAAGTAGAGATACTACTTGTACATCCAAAAACCCTTAACCCAAATCTTGTTTTGAGAGTCCACCATACCTACATATGGATTGAGTAAGATCCTTCAAGTAAGTTGTCATCGGTGCAATAAGGCAATAAAAATTACCTCTAAAAGTGTTGGATCATTTAGTGTAAGATAAAATTGAGCGTTGTACGAACTTGTGATGGCAAAGAATAAAAGCGATAGACTGCATAATAAAGGTTGCTATCATAAGGGGCAATATAACGTGACGTTCTTTTGCACTAAGAGATTTAGCATACAAACAAATAAGCACATGACAACCTCTGTTTCCTCTGTGAAGGCCCTATCTTTTACTTTTATTCATTTACTTTTATGAAGAGTCAAAGCTATTCTTCTCTTTTCCTTTTTATTTTCTCTTTTGCAAGCATCATGTGGTGAGGAAATATCTAGGCACATATATACAGTTGAATATGAGTGGGCATGAGTTATTATTGTTGACATCACTCTTGAGGTGAACATGTTGGGAGGCCAAACTATAAGCCCCTATCTTTCTATGTGTCCGGTTGAAACTTTTTGTTCATGGGTATGTTGTGAGTGTTAGAAATCATAGAAGATTAAATGATGGTTGAGTATGTGGACTTGCCTAAAGGCTCCGATGCGTGACCCTTCCCGAAAAGATGATGAATTGTAGTTGCAAAGTTGACTGAGAACACAATTTGTTGGTTTTCAATAGAGTTTATGCTTTATACTTTGATGTTGTGATGAATTGTTACTTGTTAATGAGAAGTTTATGATAAAAGTTATGTGATAAAAGTTCTATGATAAAGTTTGGTGCTGCTATAAAAATATACATGATGCTTCTATGTCCGTATTTTGTTTTTATTGACACCTCTCTCTCTAAGCATGTGGACATGTTTTTCAATATCGGTTTTTCGCTTGAGGACAAGCAAGGTCTAAGCTTGGGGGAGTTGATACGTCCATTTTGCATCATGTTTACCTAATGTTATTTATAATGTTTTCATGTATAATAATGCTTTTGGGAGTAATTCTAATGCCTTTTCTCTCATAATTTGCAAGGTTTAGATAGAGGGAGAATACCGGCAGCTGGAATTCTGGACCAGAAAAAGCACGTCAGAGCTACCTATTCTGCACAACTCCAAATAAGTTGAAATTTCACGGAGATTTTTTATGGATTATTTAAGAACTATTGGAGCAAATAAGTACCAGAGGAGGCCCACCAGGTGGGCACAACCCACTTGGGCGTGCCAGGCCCCTAGGCGCGCCCTGGTGGGTTGTGCCCTCCTCGGCCCACCCTTAGTGCCCCTCTTCTGGTATATAAGTTATTTTGACCTAGAAAAATTAAGGGGAAGACTTTCGGGACTAAGCGCCTCCGTCTCGAGGCGGAACTTGGGGAGGAGCACTTTTGCCCTCCAGCGGAGCGATTCCGTCGGGGGAACTTCCCTCCTGGAGGGGAAAATCACCGTCAGCGTCATCACCAACAACTCTCCCATTTTTGGGAGGGCCATCTCCATTGACATCTTCAACAGCACCATCTCCTCTCAAACCCTAGTTCATCTCTTGTGTTCATTCTTTGTACCGGAACCTTAGATTGGTGCTTGTGGGTGACAAGTAGTGTTCATTACATCTTATAGTTGATTACTATATAGTTTATTTGGTGGAAGATTATATGTCAAGATCCATTACGCTATTTAATAATCATCTGATCTTGAGCATGATTATTATTTGTGAGTAGTTACTTTTGTTCTTGAGGTCACAGAAGAAGTCATGTTGCAAGTAATCATGTGAACTTGATATGTGTTCGATATTGTGATGATATGTATGTTGTGATGCCCTGTGTCATGTGAACGTCAACTACATGGCACTTCACCATATTTGGGCCTGAGTGAATGTATTGTGGAGTAGTAATTATATGATGGGTTGCGAGAGTGACAAAATCTTAAACCCTAGTTCTTGCGCTATTCCGTAAGGGATCGATTTGTATCCAAAAGTTTAATGCTATGGTTAGATTTTATCTTAATAGTTTTCTCATAGTTGTGGATGCTTGCGAGGGGGTTAATCATAAGTAGGAGGTTTGTTCAAGTAAGAATAGCACCTAAGCACCGGCCCACCCACATATCTAATTATCAAAGTAGCGAATACAAATAAAATCAAGATGATGAAAGTGATATGATGAAATTCCCGTGTACCCTCAAGAATGGTTTGCTTATCATAAGAGACCATTTTGGCCCGTCCTTTGCCACAAAAGGATTGGGCTACCTTGCTGCATATTATTTACCATTATCGTTACTTGCTCGTTACAAATTATCTTCATACCAAACTACTTGTTACCGACTATTTCAGTGCTTGCAGAGAATACCTTGCTGAAAACCACTTGTCATTTTCCTTCTGCTCCTTGTTGGGTTTGACCCTCTTACTTGTCTAAAGGACTATGATTGATCCTCTATACTTGTGGGTCATCGCCATACTTGGGGATTGTTGTCGGGGCTAGGAGTATATGGAGTTTCGTCGCTCTTTCTATCGTGGTTGAGTGCATTGTGATGTGGGCGGTGCACGACATCTCGCGACAGGGACGCCAGGGCGGTGGCTCCGGATGGCGGTCCACATGGTTGCTCTTCGTCAGACGTCATTGTGGTGATGGTGGCTCCACTCCCGGGTTGTGTCGGCAACAGGGGGTGTTGCAACGGGTAGCTCAGAAGTGCCTTTTCACAGTGAGGCGGCGTCCTGATTGATCTGAGGATATGACATAGTGGCCTCGTAGTAGTAGAGGTGAGTTGCCGGGCGAAAGCTTTGTGTTTTGGCGCCGACAGCGGTGACACTCGAGGGTGCTGTGCTCTTATTGAAGGCACCATTGTGTTTCTTCTCCCCATGTCAGGGCTTGATGTCTGCTAGAACTACGTCGGTATTTCCCCAAAGAGGAAGGGCTGATGCAGTATAGCGACGGTAGGTATTTCCCTTAGTGATGAGACCAAGGTTATCCAACCAGTAGGTGAACCTCCAAACACCACGTAAACAGCACCTGCACACAAATAACAAATACTCGCAACCCGACATGTTAAAGGGGTTGTCAATCCCTTTCGGGTAGGGCGCCTCAAGATAGGCAAATAACGTGAGGTAAAAGTGGTAGATAGGATAAATAGATCGCAGAACAAATAAATTGCAGCAAGGTATTTTTGTATTTTTTGGTTTAATAGATCTGAAAATAAATTCAAGGGCAAATAGATCGCAAAGGCAAATATGATGAAAAGAGACCCGGGGGCCGTAGGTTTCACTAGTGGCTTCTCTCGAGAAAAATAGCAAACGGTGGGAAAACAGTTACCGTTGGGCAGTTGATAGAACTTCAAATAATCATGACGATATCCAGGCAATGATCATTATATAGGCATCACGTCCAAGATTAGTAGACCGACTCCTGCTTGCATCTACTACTATTACTCCACACATCGACCGCTATCCAACATGCATCTTGGCGCACTGGAGCCACCCCTAGGTGCTTTCTTGGCACACTGGATGTCTTCTGGCCCAAAAAAATCCTCCAGGAGTTTCGCTGCGTTTGGACTCTGTTCGATATTGATTTCCTGCGATGTAAAAAACATGCAGAGAACAACAACTGACATTGGGCACTATGCTAATAGGCTAGTACCAAAAAATGATATAAAATGACTATAAAATGATTGTAAAACATCCAATAATGATAATATAACAGCATGGAACAATCAAAAATTATAGATACGTTGGAGACGTATCAGCATCCCCAAGCTTAATTCCTGCTCGTCCTCGAGTAGGTAAATGATAAAAACAGAATTTTTGATGTGGAATGCTGCCTAACATGTTCATCACATTTCTTTTCTTTATAGCATGTAAATATGGACTTTTATATGATTCAAAGCAATAGTCTAGTTTTGACATGAAGACTTTAATACTCAAGCATACCAACAAGCAACTGTGTCTTTCAAAATATCAACACTAAAGCAAGTTATCCCTAGCCCATCATATTCAATCATTGATCCATTCATGAAACACACTTGAATATTAGCTACACCCAATGCTCAAATACGATCATAGTGCCCCTTAGTTTGTGCTTTATAAGAGAAGATGGAGACTCAAGTTCAAAATAAAGATTGCATAAGTAAAATAAAGACCCTTCGCAGAGGGAAGTAGTGATTTGTAGAGGTGCCAGAGCTCAAAGCTTAAATTGAGAGATAAAAATTATTTTTGAGAGGCATACTTTCCCACCAACAAAAACGACTTGGAGCATCCCAACACTTTCCATGCTAGATACATCATAGGTGGTTCCCAAACAGAAAATAAAGTTTATTCCTTTTTCCACCATTACTTTCACTTTCCATGGCTAACCATATCCACAAGTGCCCTCCATACTAACAGTTTCCAAGGAATTTATTATTTGACAACATAAAGTAAATTCATTATTCATTTCGGGACTGGGCATCCCTAGTACATTTGCCGTACTCTCGTGCAATGACAAATGAATAAAGACTCATCGTGAGAATAATACATCTAGCATGGAAAATATTGGCTACCCTTTACCACTTTGCGTGTGGTAGAGCACACAACAGAGAAATTTATTTTGAACATTAGATATGGCACATGCAAATTTGCTTAGAACGGCATGGAAATACCGCACACAGGTAGGTATAGTGGACTCATAAGGCAAAACTGGTATAAAGGGTTTTGGATGCACAAGTAGTGATCATACTTAGTGCAAAATGAAGGCTAGCAAAAAGATTGAGAAGCGACCAACCAAAAATCAAAAAATCTCGTACCCAAGCATTAAGCATAAGTAACACCGAAAAATTCACCATAAGTAGGATATAAATTTCATTGCATAACTATTGACTTTCATGCTTGCATAGGGAATCAGAAACCTTAACATCAATATTCTTACTAAAGCACAATTACTCATCGACATGACTCACATATCATATCGTCATATCTCAAAACCATTACTAAGAATAAAGTTTATTTTGTCCAATGTTCTTCATGAAAGTTTTTATTATATCCTCCTTGGATATCTATCACTTTGGGACTATTTTCATATCTTGCTTTTGATAAGCTCAAACAAATATAAGTGAAGATCATGAGCATAATTTTTTTCTTTCTCTCAAAATAATCTAAGTGAAGAAAGAGAGAATTTCTTAAAAAAATTGCTAACTCCCAAACAAATATAAGTGAAGCATGAGAGCATTTCTTCAAAATTAACAAAGCACACCGTGCTCAAAAAGATATAAGTGAAGTACTAGAGCAAATCCATGGCTCTAAAAATTTAAGTGATGCATAGGAGCAAGCATAGCATAATTTTTGGCTTTCTCAAAAAGGTGTGTCCAGCAAGGATTCAACACTTAAAACACAAAGCAAAACAAGCAAAGACTCATATCATACAAGACACTCCAAGCAAAACTCATATTATGTGACGAATAAAAACATAGTTTCAAGTAAAATACCGATGGTTGTTAGAAGAAAGCAGGTATGCCACTCGGGGGCATCCCCAAGCTTAGTTGCTTGCTACTTCTTTGAATATTATCTTGGGGTGCCTCGGGCATCCCCAAGATTATCCTTTTGCTTATCCTTATTCCTTCATCCATCGTAAGATAACCCAAAACCTGAAAACTTCAATCACACAAAACTCAAACAAAACTTTCCTGAGATCCGTTAGTATAAGAAACCAAACCAGTACTATAAGTACTGTAGCAAACCTATTCTTATTTTTTTTTGCATTATATATACTGTATTACAACTTTTCTATGGCAAAAACTCATCAAAGAAAACCAAAGAATCATCAAAATAAGCGCACAACGCAAAGAAAAGAGAATCTGTCCAAAACAGAATAGTCTATAGCAATCTGAATATTTCGAATACTTCTCTAACTCCAACAATTCTGAAATAAATTGGTGGACGTGAGGAATTTGTATATTAATATTCTTAAAAAAGAATCAACTAAAAAGATCTCTTGTAATAAAAATGACAAATAATCTCGTGAGTGCAAAAGTTTTGGTTTTTCAGCAAGATCAAATAAACTTTCTCCCAAATCTTTCCAAAGGCCTTGCTTGGCACAAACACTAATTAAAACAAAAAACCACACAATCATAACAGTAGAATAATTGTTCTAACACTCAATAACAGGAAGCAAATAGCAAAAAATAAATTTTATTCATTCGGTTGCCTCCTAACAAGCGCTATCGTTTTACGCCCCTAGCTAAGCATAATTTTATTGATGCTCATGAAAGATAATAATTAAAACACAAAGAGAGCATCATAAAACTTGTGAAAAACACATTTAAGTCTAACATACTTCCTATGCATAGGCATTTTGTAGGCAAAATTATCAAGGAAAGAAATATCTAGCACATGCATGGAAGACAACAATAGCAATCTCAACATGAAGAGAGGTAATTTAGTAACATGAAGATTTCTATAACCATACTTTCCTCTCTCATAATAATTACATGTAGGATCATAATCAAATTCAACAATATAACTATCATATAACATATTCTCTACATGATCCACATGCATGCAAAGTTGACACTCTTCCAAAATAGTGGGATTATCATCAAATAAAGTCATGACCTCTCCAAGCCCACCTTTATAAAAAATTTCATAAGATTGAACACTCTCCATATATCTGGGATCATTAATACCTAAATTTGACACTCTTCCAAACCCAATTTTTCAATATTATCGCAAACATATCCATCATGAGGCTTAAATAAATTTTCAAGATAATAAGAAACACAATCACCCCAATCATGATCATTGCAATAAGTAGCGGACATAGCAAAACTAGCATCCCGAAGCTTGGGGTTTTGCATATTACTAACACAATTGACATTAATAGAATTTACAATAACAACATTGCAATCATGCTTTTCATTCAAGGAGCTATCATGAATCACTTCATAAGTTTATTCTTTTAGCACTTAATCATGATTTTCAGATTCACGAATTTCAAGCAAAACCTCATAAAGATAGTCAAGTGCGCTCAAATCACTAGCAACTGGTTCAACATAATTATATCTCTTAAAAATATTAGCTAATGGATGAGGATCCATATCAATGGATTTTTAGCAAGCGAAGATGCAAGCAAATAGAAGGCACATGGAAACACAAGCAAACATAGCAAACAAGAGATCTGACGGGAAAAAGGCGAACAAAAAAGAGGGTGAATATAACAACAATTTTTTGTGACAACACCTGCACACAAATAACAAATTCTCGCAACCCGACGTGTTAAAGGGGTTGTCAATCCCTTTCGGGTACGGCGCCTCAAGATAGGAAAATAACATGAGGTAAAAGTGGTACATAGGATAAACAGATCATGGAACAAATAAATTGCTGTAAGTTTTTTTTTGTATTTTTGGTTTAATATATCTGAAAATAAATGCAAGGGAAAATAGATCGCAAAGGCAAATATGATGAAAAGAGACCCGGGGGCCGTAGGTTTCACTAGTGGCTTCTCTCGAGAAAAATAGCAAACAGTGGGAAAAGAATTACTGTTGGGCAATTAATAGAACTTCAAATAATCATGACGATATCCAGGCAATGATCATTATATAGGCAGCATGTCCAACATTAGTAGACCGACTCCTGCCTGCATCTACTACTATTACTCCACATATCGATCGCTATTCAACATGCATCTAGTGTATTAAGTTCATGGGAAAACAGAGTAATGCAATAAGAACGATGACATGATGTAGATGAGATCTGTTTATCTATTGCGGAGATATAGATCTCATCTTGTTATCCTTAGTAGCAACGATACATACGTGTCGGTTCCCCTTCTGTCACTGGGATCAAGCACCGTAAGATCGAACCCACTACAAAGCACCTCTTCCCATTGCAAGATAAATTGATCAAGTTGGCCAAACAAAAACCAAATATCGGAGAAGAAATGCGAGGCTATAAGAAATCATGCATATAAGAGATCAAAGAAGACTCAAATAACTTTCATGGATAAAAACATAGATCTGATCATAAACTCAAAGTTCATAGGATCCCAACAAACACACCGCAAAAAGACTTACATCATATGGATCTCCAAGAGACCATTGTATTGATAATCGAGAGAGAGAGAGAGAGAGAGAGAGAGAGAGAGAGGAAGCCATCTAGCTACTAACTACAGACCCAAAGGTCTACAAAGAACTACTCACGCATCATAGGAGAGGCACCAATGGAAGTGGTGAACCCCTCCATGACGGTGTCTAGATTGGATCTGGTGGTTCTGGACTCTGCGGCGGCTGGAATTGATTTTTGTCGACTCCCCTAGGGTTTTTGGAATATTGGGGTATTTATAGAGCAAAGATGCGGTTCAGGGGGGCACCCGAGGTGGGCACAACCCACTAGGGCGCGCCTGGGCTTCCTGGCGCGCCCTGGTGGGTGTTGCTCCCCTAGAGCCACCCCCAAGTGCTTTCTTGGCCAACTGAATGTCTTATGCCCCAAAAAAATGCTCCAAGAGTTTCGCTGCGTTTAGACTCTGTTTGATATTGATTTCCTGCGATGTAAAAAACATGCAGAAAACAGCAACTGGCACTGGGCACTATGTCAATAGGTTAGTACCAAAAAATGATATAAAATGACTATAAAATGATTGTAAAACACCCAAGAATGATAATATAACAGCATGGAACAATAAAAAATTATAGATATGTTGGAGACGTATCAGGGCTCCGGGTGAAGACCTTGGTCAAGCGGGGACTCGGCAGTGGTGACGCTCTGCACTGTTCTCCCTCTTGAGGGCGTTATCATGGAGCTTAGGTGTGCTAGTCATTGTGTGGGGGTGTTTAGTTCTTCTGGTGCTCATTGCTGGTAGCGTAGTCGCGTGCATTTTGTGTGTATCGGATACCTCAAGATCGACTTTGTAAGAGGGCCACATCACCATCTTGTATTGTTTGACTGTGTACTTCTTTGATTGCTGCTTTATTTCTAAAGCGGGGCAAAAGCTTGTTTCGAGATGTACTTTTTGTAAATAATTGGCTACTGAATTTTTAATGAATGGCATGAAACATTGTAGTTCTCTAGAAATTGCTTCCAGGCTTCTCATGGCGCTAACTATTGTACTTACTGCCCATAAAGAAAAAAACTATTGTACTTAGTATGTTTGGTAAATTAGAGATGATACCCCACACATTGATGAGAGAACTGCATTTATTTAGATGAGATTTGATTGTATGCAATATTAGTATTTAGATTAAGAATATGATAACTGAAAGTAAAATACATATAAAATAATTAACAAATATTTAATGAACATGAGTAGCATGCATGGTGCATGTTAAATGTGAGTCTTTTACATGCATGGTGGCATGATGAGTTGGCCTATTAGCATATGAAGAGAATTCAATTTAATGAGGATCAGCTATTCATATATATATATATATATATAATATCAAGGGTTGATTTGCCAAATACCCTTTTGGTGCAGTGGTGTTGTTAGACTTATATACGTCACAACCCAAAATATCCTCTCTTTTTTACATCAAAAGAACCCACGTTATTACTTTGAAAAGCCAATCACATTGTTAATGAAGAAAGGCACGACTCAGTGGCTCTTCCAACCAAGCACTAGTACAAGAGAATTGATACGTCCATTTTGCATCATGCTTTTATATCGATACTTATTGCAATATGTGATGTTACTACACATTATGTCACAATACTTATGCCTTTCCTCTCTTATTTTACAAGGTTTACATGAAGAGGGAGAATGATGGCAACTGGATTCTGGGCTGGAAAAGGAGCAAAATATTAGAGACCTATTCTACACAACTCCAAAAGTCCTGAAACTCCATGAAAGTCAGTTTTGGAATATATTAAAAATATTGGGCGAAGAAAGCACCAGAGGGGGGCCACCCACTATCCACGAGGGTGGGGGCGCGCCCCCCTGCCTCATGGGCCACCGGGAAGCCCCCCGATGCCCATCTTCTGATATAAGGTGTCTTTTTCCTTGGAAAAAAATTAGAAGGAAGCTTTTGGGACAAAGCGCCGCCGTCTCGAGGCGGAACCTTGGCGGAACCAATCTAGGGCTCCTGCGGAGCTGTTTTGCCAGGGAAACATCCCTCCGGGAGGGGGAAATCGTCACCATCATCATCACCATCGATCCTCTCATCGGGAGGGGGTCAATCTACATCAACATCTTCACCAGCACCATCTCCTCTCAAACCCTAGTTCATCTCTTGTATCCGATCTTTGTCTCAAAACCTCAGATTGGTACCTGTGGGTTGCTAGTAGTGTTGATTACTCCTTGTAGTTGATGCTAGTTGGTTTATTTGGTGGAAGATCATATGTTCAGATCCTTTATGCATATTAATACCCCTCTGATTATGAACATGAATATGATTTGTGAGTAGTTACATTTGTTCCCGAGGACATGGGAGAAGTCTTCTTATAAGTAGTCATGTGAATTGGGTATTCGTTCGATATTTTGATGAGATGCATGTTGTCTTTCCTGTAGTGGTGTTATGTGAACGTCGACTACATGACACTTCACCATTGTTTGGGCCTAGAGGAAGGCATTGGGAAGTAATAAGTAGATGATGGGTTGCTAGAGTGACAAAAGCTTAAACCCTAGTTTATGCGTTGCTTCGTAAGGGGCTGATTTGGATCCATATGTTTCATGCTATGTTTAGGTTTACCTTAATTCTTCTTTCGTAGTTGTGGATGCTTGCGAGAGGGGTTAATCATAACTGGGATGCTTGTCCAAGGAAGGGCAGTACCCAAGAACCGGTTCACCCACATATCAAATTATCAACATAACGTACGCGAATCATATGAGCATGATGAAAACTAGCTTGACGATAATTCTCATGTGTCCTCGGGATCGCTTTCCTTTATATAAGAGTTTGTCCAGGCTTGTCCTTTGCTACAAAAAGGATTGGGCCACCTTGCTGCACCTTGTTTACTTTTGTTACTTGTTACCCGTTACAAATTACCTTATCACAAAACTATCTGTTACCGATAATTTCAGTGCTTGCAGAGAATACCTTACTGAAAACCGCTTGTCATTTCCTTCTGCTCCTCATTGGGTTCGGCACTCTTACTTATCGAAAGGACTACGATAGATCCCCTATACTTATGGGTCATCAAGAATCTAGTCAACCTAGCAAGCTCATGAGCAATCATGTTCGCTTTCCTATTACAGTGTTCGAAAGTAGTAAGAAAATGTTTCAAAGTAGTAAGAGGAAAATCATAAGCAATAAGAAAACAATCATCACTGCTCCCAATGATCGCCCCCATTTTTGATTGTATCAATAACCTCCCGATTATCTTAAATAATAAAAATGTGTTTTTGCCCTGCTTTTTGCAATAGGTCAAGCTGAATGTCAGCGCCAAAGCTTTAGCAATGAGGACATATGCACAACAATCAATTTTCCAGTTTCCACAACAATAAATTTTCCGCTAGAATCTCTCAGAACCACTCCCGCTGAGCCACTAAGTAGGCCTTGATCAATGGAGGCATCAACATTTAATTTTAAAAATATCGGTGATGGATGAACCCATCCTCCTCACTTGTGGTAGCTAATGTCTTCTACACACGTCTATTCTTGAAGACTTCGTTGGGCCGCCAAGTGTAGAGGATCAGAGGACATCATTAAATTTCTCTCAAGTGGATGACCTAATGTTTATCAATCCGCTTGAGGTGTAGGTTGAAAGTGATCTCTCAAAAAATATTGCAATTAAATACAAGTGGTTTCTTGTGTCTCCAACACACCTAATATAATGGTTAGTTGTATAGGTGCACTAGTTTGACAACAAGATGATGCTACTTCTTGAGCTTGTGTTGTTTTTTCCCTTGAAGAGAAAAGGGTGATGCAGAAAGTAGAGATAAGTATATCCCTCAGTTTGAGAACCAAGGTATCAATCCAGCAGGAGGAACACACAAGTCTCCAATGATAGCACGTACACAAACAACCAAATACTTGCACCCAACGTGATAAATGGGTTGTCAGTCCCTTCGCGGTTACTTGCAAGGATGAGATTTGGTAGACATAGGTATAAAAGATAAATAAAAGGGCAAAATAAACAAGGATGAGATTTGGTAGACATAAGTATAAAAGATAAATAAAAGGGCAAAATAAAGTAAACATAAATAAATTGCAGCAATGTATTTTTGGGTTTTTGGTTTTATAGATATGTAAGTAATATGGTAAAAATAGACCTGGGGGCCATAGTTTTCACTAGAGGCTTCTCTCTTGAAAGAACACATACAGTGGGTAAACAAATTACTGTTGAGCAATTGGAAGAAAAGTGCAAAGTTATGATGATATCTAAGGCAATGATCATGAATATATGCATCATGTCGTGGATTTAACATGGTAGATGCCCTTGTGAAAGGACTTAGGTGTGGAGCCACCGCAACATAGGTTAGCTCGAAGGGGTTGAACGAGACAAAGGACAGAGTGGTTTACCCAGGTTCAGCCCCTCACAATGAGGTAAAAGCCTACGTCCTGCTTCCAGTTGTATTGCTTGAGTATCGATTACAAGGGAGCGATCACGCTTGACCTAGCTATCGATCAGTTGTTTTTTAACTTATCCCGCCGACGGGTCTCGCCTTTATATACATAGGTCGAGGCCCGGGGCTTACAAGAGTCCGAGCCAGATCACACAATGTGACCAGCTCGTCTTCTAGTCGCCTTGCCTTACCAGACAAGTCACCATCGGGCGGCTCACACCTCCGCGTCTTGGGCCTCCACCAGGCCTGCCTCTTAAGCCATTGCCTATCCTTTACGCTTCGTCTTCTTGGACCATCTTCAAATTACACCGACAACGGTGTAACCCGGCCCCTCCTGGGTGGGTCACACCTCAGAGTCATATCTCCAACATTAGGCCCCAGATTTATTTGAACTTGTTCATATCAATCTTCATTGTGTCAGCTGACAAGCCATCTTTTCAAACTTGTCCCTGAATAAAACTCTATAACCCGCCATGATGTCATGCGAATTAAATTAATAAAAGAACCCATGACATCACAATGGATCTTTTGCATTAACTGGTCATCTGAGAATTGAGGCGCCTGCACTGTTGAGATAATCATGTTGCCTCCTTGATTTACGCACATGCCATTTTACGGTTTCCTTGTAAATAGGGACGGGGGGAGGGGTTCCTTCTTCATTTTTTACCCCTGCCTCCTTCTCTTCCTCTTCTTCCTCGCATCGACTGCCACCACCAGAGCTCCGCCGCCCAGTCAACCTTCTTTAGTAGCTCCATCCAGGCCGCTGCATCAACCTGATTGTGACCAGAGATTGTGGCGCCCTTCCGCTAGTCATTAGCATCGCCAGGTATCCATCCTTTCTTACTTTCAATCTGCATTAGGTCAATCTAGCCCATTGGTGTTCATTGTGTTCGTCCAAGTTTACCATAGCTCACCCATCCGCCATAGTAGCTCAACCCAAGAATAATACTGAAGTCGTGCGGTAACATCATTAATATTTGTCTCAAATCACAAATCCATCCTTTCCTTCTGAGATTCAATCTCCGGCGCACTAGTTCTTCCACAACCGTGCTTTAGGTTTAGCAATCACTTTCTGTTTTTTGAGCTGCCGTAGATCCAAAATTATAGGCATGATCTGTGAAACTTGTTTGCCCAACACTTGGTGAAATTCTGTCAAAAAACTTTCATCAATCTCAGCTCCATAAATGACCGCCTTGCTAACGCAATTTGGGCGGCTCAAATAATAACCTGGTAACCCACCAACCTTCTGCCAACTTAACCATAAATTTGTAACTTGTCATGTTCAAATCACTCCATAACCAACTCGTTGCTACTGAATTATCACCATAATCATTTAGGCGGCTCACCACCAATTTTTCTTTCAGGCCGTAGTTTTTTCTTTCAGGCCGTAGTTTTTTAAACCGCCAATTATGACCAACACTCCCACTTCTTGTGATTGGGTCGCTTCTGAAGTTTCTGAAGTTTCTCTCCAAGAGTATGTGGATATGGGAGTCTTGCCATCGAAGGATACCATCCACTGGCGTGTTCCAGGCGCTGAAACTAGACCTCAACCTAAAGAAGGTGAAGTCTTCATCTTTGCGGATCACCTCCTCTGCAACTTCTCACCACCCGGGTCAACATTCTTCCGGGATGTTCTCCACTTTTACAATCTTCACCCTCAAGACATTGGTCCCAACTCTGTTTCCAATATCTGCAATTTTCAAGTCTTCTGCAAAGTGTACCTTCAACAAGAGCCGGGAGTTGATCTATTTAAAGAGTATTTCTATCTGAATCGTCAAACTGAGATGTCCGATGGGACTAGTCTCGAGGTCGGCGGGATCTCCATTCAGAGGCGATGAGATATTATTTTTCCTGCAGCTGTACTGCCTAGTCACCCTAAAGATTGGAACTGTATGTGGTTCTACTGGCAAGACACCTCTCTAGACGGTGAAAATCCCCTGCCGGGTTATTGCCCCTTCCGACTTAGCCCCACTCGCGTACTTCCAGATTGCATCTCTGCTGTAGAACGAGCCAAGTATTCCACCATCTTTTCAAAGATAAGAGCTCTGGTAGCCAATGGCTTGTCTGGAATAGACCTGGTCAATTGTTGGGTTTCATGGAGAATCTTGCCATTAAGCCGGCGCAGCGGCTTAATGTGTAAATACGCAGGTGACACCAAGGACCCTCAACGCTATAACCAGACACCCTTGACTGATGAGGAAGCCACCACAATGGTTAAATCATTACTTCGGGAGACTCTGGAAAATTTCCGCAAAGTAGGAGTGAACCCTTTCTGCGTGCTCAATGCCCCTCCACCTGTAAGTGTCTTCCATAAAATTTCGTCATATTGCCATCAATACTTACAACTTTCACTTTATTTCAATTATCGCTTGCTCATTTGAAATATAGGCCGACTCTCCTTTCTGGTGAAAGAAACTTCAAGCCGCCCCCAGTTAAAAAGCTTAAGACCAACGCCCGTGGCCTGGGTCACCGTAAAAAATCAGCAGCGGAAGATCTTCTCAAGCTAGATGACTCGGAGGTAGAACTTGACTCCCTTGGTCGCCTTTTTATGCAACTTATGGACACCGACTCTTCTCAGGATGATGTAGAGACCAGCCAAGCCGACGCTGCAGAGGTAATCCCTGTCTCCTCCGACTCAGAACCTTTGCCAAGAAAGAGAACTCGGGTCATCCGAAAGGTGAAATGTTCTCATCATCTTCCTCACTTGGATCCCAAATTTCTTTTGAAGAAACAACAACATGAACCAAGACGTCTGACTCGAAGCGGCGACTCTCAAAATCTTATGTCCGGCTTACCTAATATGCTGGCTCCTCGCAAATGTCATCATGAGGTGGCACATAACCTAGACTATTGTTACCCCTTAACCTGCCAAATATGTCAACCACTTAACCCTTCCAACTCAAATTATTAGAAGACACCTCCATTGCCTGGCGACTCTTTCGGGACTCAAATACCAACTTTCAAGATCGCCCAGGGGTAAGTATTTCAATTGTTTATCAACAACTTTTGACAACATACTCATACACTTTGTATTTTTGTTGCAGAGGCATCGCAAAGGCCGACAAAAAGCAGAATCTTGATGGGTCTTCTAAGGATTCAAAAACCACTAAGCCGGAGAAACAATCTGCGAATATCTTCGAGGCCCACACTCATGACCCAGAAGGTCCTATTGATGACCCGCCACCATCATTTGATGCCACCATCCCTGAGCAAATAGATGCAGAGCTTAACCCGGCGGCTAGCCATGACCTGCCAAGCCCTAAATCACCAACTCTGCAGCTGGCTGAAGACATCCTTTTGAGAAGGATTATGATGACATGACTGAGGGAGTCCTGGATTAGGGGGTATCCGGACAGCCGGACTATATACTTTGGCTGGACTGTTGGACTATGAAGATACAAGATTGAAGACTTCATCCTATGCCCGGATGGGACTCTCCTTTGCGTGGAAGGCAAGCTTGGCGATTCGGATGTTAGATCTCCTCCTCTGTAACCGACTCTGTGTAACCCTAGCCCCCTCCGGTGTCTATATAAACCGGAGGGTATAGTCCGTAGGACAAGAATGACAATCATAATCATAGGCTAGCTTATAGGGTTTAGCCTCTACAATCTCGTGGTAGATTAACTCTTGTAATACTCATATCATCAAGATCAATCAAGCAGGAAGTAGGGTATTACCTCCATCGAGAGGGCCCAAACCTGGGTAAACATCGTGTCCCCAGCCTCCTGTTACCATTAGCCTTAGATGCACAGTTCGGGACCCCCTACCCGAGATCCGCCGGTTTTGACACCGATATTGGTGCTTTCATTGAGAGTTCCTCTGTGTCGTCACTTCAAGGTTTGATGGCTCCTTCAATCCTCAACAACGATACAGTCCGTGGTGAGACTTTTCTCCCCGGAAAGACCTTCGTGTTCGACGGCTTCGCACTGCGGGCCAATTCACTTGGCCATCTAGAGCAGATCGACAGCTATGCCCCTGGCCATCAGGTCAGGTTCGGAAACTTGAACTACACGGCCGACATCCGCGGAGACTTGATCTTTGACGGATTCGGGCCTGCGTCAGGAGCGTCGAACGGTCACGACGAGCACGACTTAGATCTGTCGGCGGACAGTATTCGGGATATCGCACCTGCAGTAGCTCCAGACCTAAATCCGGGGCAGATCGCGCCTTCCGAGGACGGATGGATGGACCCCGCCACGGAGGCCGCATATTCATCGGTGCTGGAGCCGAACACAGACTCCGCCTCTGAGGAAATCTGTGTCACCGGACCACCGGACTTGTCTCCGGCCGTAGGTTCCGGACCGTGTGCATCCATGCCCATCGAAGCTGATTGGGCACCAATCATGGAGTTCATCGCTGCGGATATCTTTTAGCGCTCGCCCTTTGGTGACGTGCTAAACTCTTTAAGGTATCTCTCTTTGTCAGAAGACTCTTGGCCGAACTATGTCCAGCTCGAGTGGGATACAGACGACGAAGAAAATCGCGACCCACCCACCACCCACTTGATAGCCACAGTCGATGACTTAATAGACATGCTTGACTTCGACTCCGACGACATTGACAGTATGGACGTGGATGCAGGGGACGATCTGGAACCACCGCCCGCAGGGCGCTGGACTGCCACCTCATCATATGATATATACATGGTGGACACGCCTAAGGAGGACAAGGGCAACAAAAAGGACACAACAGAGGATAAACCCCCCGGACAAAAGCCAAAACGACGGTGCAGGCGCCGCTCTAAGTCCAGTCACAGTAAAAATAGTGACAACAGTGCAAGAAAAATTGATACCCGGGTCGACTCCAATGCAACAATGACCACATGGACGCAGCGATGGAGCAGGATGAGCCAGGTCACGCCGAACATAGTCTGGAGCATACGCCCGATCACGGCGATCCCGAGGGTAGAACTCATCAACCTGCCTCCAGAGAGGAAGACAGTCCGGACGACAACGCATTCATTCCGGAAAAACACTTCGAACAAGAGAACCTCCACAGAAGGCTCATGGCCACCGCGAGGAGCCTAAAGAAGCAGAAGCAAAGGCCTAGGGCCGCGCAGGACACGCTCAACCGCAGATGGAATAAAGTGCTAGCCACTGAAGAAAAATATGGCGACGATCGCCACACAAAGAGCTACCCAAAGCGCAAGCTGCTGCCCGAATTCGACGATGAGGCCATAGAGCCCATTCCGCCGAAGAATAATACAGTCGATCAGCCGGACCGACCATTGCGTGGCCGCGATAGAGCAACTACTGATGCTGCACACAAGCCAACACACGATTTACGTGAGCTCCTGGACAAAAAGGCTGGTGCGACCAGGTCCATCTATGGATCTAGAGGACGTGCTCCGGCGCGAGATTATGGTCACCAAAATGATCACACTGATCGAATACCAGTTAGGAATCAACACCGGACACAACAACCGTCAATAGCATGCCATGACATGTCCAGATACAGAGGGGCTGTGCACCCCCTGTGCTTCACCGACGAGGTGCTGGATCATGAATTTCCACAGGGATTCAAACCCGTGAACATAGAGGCATACGACGGAACGACAAACTCTGGGGTCTGGATTTAGGATTTTATCCTTCATATCCACATGGCTCGTGGGGATTACCTCCACACCATCAAATACCTTCCCCTCAAGTTGAAAGGACCAACTCGGCATTGGTTGAAAAGCCTCCCCGAAAATTCAATTGGAAGTTGGTAGGAACTTGAGGATGCTTTCAGGGCCAATTTTCAAGGGACCTATGCCTGACCTCCGGATGCAGACGATTTAAGTCACATAATACAACAGCCCGGAGAGTCAGACCGTAAGCTTTGGAACAGATTTCTCACTAAGAAGAATCAAATTGTTGATTGTCCGGATGCCGAAGCCCTAGCAGCCTTCAAGCACAGTATCCGGGACGAATGGCTTGCCAGACACCTCGGCCAAGAAAAGCCGAGGACAATGGCGGCCTTAACAAGCCTTATGACCCGCTTTTGCGTGGGTGAGGACAACTGGTTGGCCCGTAGAGGCACCAGCGACCCAGGCACATCCGAAATTAGGGATGGCAAAGGTAAGCCATGACGCAATAAAAACAAGCATCAAAACAAGGGAGAAAGTCCGGACAACACGGCGGTCAACACCGGATTTAGGGGCTCTCGACCCGGTCAACGAAAGAAGCCATTTAAAGGCAGTAAAGAGGGACCGTCCCGCCTGAACAAAGTCCTGGATAGATTGTGCCAAATTCATGTCACCCTCGAAAAACCTGCGAATCACACTCACACAGAATGCTGGGTCTTCAAGCAGGCCGGCAAGTTAAATGCCAAACACAAGGGAAGGGAAACACCAAGTGAATACGAGGATGAGCCTCGCCAGCCAAACACTGGGGGACGGAAAAAATTCCCACCAGAAGTCAAAACCGTAAACATGATCTACGCGACTCACATACCAAAGAGAAGGCGCAAACGCGCGCTCAGAGACGTATACGCTGTAGAGCCCGTCGCCGCCAAATTCAACCCCTGGTCGGCCTGTCCGATCACTTTTGATCGCAGGGATCACCCGACTAGTATCCGGCACGGAGGATCGGCTGCCTTGGTGCTCGACCCAATAATCAATGGATACCATCTCACTCGAGTCCTCATGGACGGAGGCAGTAGTCTTAATTTGATATATCAGGACACTGTCCGCAAGATGGGGATAGACCCATCAAGAATCAGCCAAAGTAACACCACCTTTAAAGGAGTGATTCCACGCATTGAGGCCCGCTGCAGGGGCTCC